>NC_088932.1:32362500-32477500 GCF_038396675.1 Hydra vulgaris | reverse complement strand
CACTTGATTAGTTTGCTTACTGTTGAAACATGGCTTTAATTTTGTAAATTTAATATAATGTGAAATTTACTCTATTAATCATTAGTCAACAGTTAGAGAGAAGCTGGAATTTAATTAAGAAATGCTGGAAATTAAAACAAAGGTAAATATAATTTTGTTTACTGGTAACATAATAAAATAAGTTACTACTATTTATTGCGTGTTTTTTTACTTTTTTTAACATGCTGCTTTGGAAACACTTTCTTTCTCTCCCTCTCTCTCTCTCTCTTAAATGAGAGGGAGAATTAATAAAAAATTTTTAATTACTCGGGAGACAGTATTGTGTGCCTACAAATATTTTATGCTATGCGCTATTGTTGATGTGTTTTGCGTTGATAGACCTTGGCTGTTATAGCTATTTTTTTATTCTTTATATTTTCTGTTATATTATTATCCTAATTCTACTAACAATAAAATGCAAGTAATACTTTTTTAATTAGAAATTTTAACTTTTTTTAAATTTCTTTTTTTAGGTTTTTGCAGGCTTTACTTGACTTCTTTTTTCTGGTACCTGTGTTGTGTCAGATTTTAAAAAGAACTTAACTGATGTTAATGCGGTCTTTATGTCGTTAACTATAAGCAATGATATTGCTGATAGGGAGTCAAATAAAATATTATTTATAGATAAATTTGTATTTAATTTTTTAAATAATATATCAAGTTATTAATGTGTTTTTGTTATTAATGCTTTAACTACTCATAACCCCTATTAAGGGTTGCTTACTGTTAGTTTTTTTTCTTATTATTGCTACTGTTGTAAATTTCTACTGTTATAATTATAGTTGTAGCTGTTATTGTTATTACTACTGTTATTATTACAATGATTATTACTGTACAATTACACAGGTCAACGAAAAAATTTTTTTTTCTGGTGCCGAGCAAACAATTTGTTTTTTGTATAGCATTTCTCATTTTGATTTCAAATATGTGACTCATTTTTCACCATCACCTCAAGTTGTAAAAATATCTGTAAACATTTATAACATTTGCACTTTCAATTAAAGTGCAAAAATGAATTTAAAAAATTGCGAAAAAAATCTTATAGTTGGGCCAGTAATGGTACTAATTGTTAGCCGACTGTTTTATTACTGTTGGGCCGTTGTTCCATTAACGACCCAACACTTAGCCAACAGTTTTTAAAACAGTTGGCTAAGTGTTGGTAAAAGCGTTACATTTTTTTCACGGTACCAACTAAATAGCCAACTGTAGCTAATAGTTGGTTATTAAGATTGGGCCAACTATTTACCAACTGTTTAATGTTTACTGGGTTGTTTCTGTGTACGTTTAACATACAAAAATCAGACAGACGGTCATTTTGAAGACTATATTTCTACGATAGTCATAGAAATATAGCCTTCAAAATGTTAGGTTTAGTATGCACAATTTCGACTGATGCAAAAATATAAAGTTAAACTGTGCACTGTTAGCCTCACAAAATTGAAACTCTAACGAGTCAGTAAAAGATATTAAGTATGGAGTGTAAATCATTTGTCTCAACATACACACACACACACCCACACACACACACACACACACACACACACACACACACACACACACACACACACACACACACACACACACACACATATATATATATATATATATAATACTATACTATATTATATTATACTACATATTTTAGTCTGTCTAACAACTAGACAGACTAAAAATGTTAGTTTGAAATTTAGAGTCAAACTATAGGTTTGAAATGGCGTGGATATATAGTACTCAAATCAAATTTTAATGCAACAATCACTAGAGTTTGTGGTTGGTATCGAAGAACTTGATAGCTTTAACAAATGACCTCCATCTCAATTTTTATGGCCCTCGATCATCATGCTCAACATTATTCAGCTTTCTTTACTGAATTACAAAAAAACATTATTTTTGCTACCACCTCTTGAAGTCTAACAGATTTAGAAATTGATATAATAAACTTTTTTTTTTATGAAACTTTCTAAACTTCCCCTTTTGCGAGCAGCTTTTGTTGGCAGCTTTTTAGACAACTTTTATTCTCAGGTAGGTCCTGTAAATGTCTAAAAGAATCTGTGTGTGCGTGTGTGTACATCAATTTTAATGCATTTTGATAATAATTATTGCTGTCGTAAAGCAGGAGTAAACGGTTTGATTTGCATTATACAAAGGCCTAAACAAAAAATTATGCATCTGGAAGTTATACAATGAACTTGTTTCTGTTTGCACCAGCAGTTGCATGTATATTTTTAATAGGGGAGACCGGGGCTAGTTGGCTCGGTTTTTACTCTATGAGCTCTGTATCCCTAACAGTACATTTTTTTAAAAATATTAAAGTGTAGTCTTAAAGAGTATGGATTAGGGTAACTTATAAAATTTGCATTCATTTACAAAAAAAAATTCTTGGGGCCCTCAAAAAAAAAAAAAAAATTTTGCGCCAACTTACCCTACCACGGGGTAAGTTGGCGCAAACTATAAAAATGACTATTGATGCACTATTAAGTGCAAAATTAATATAAATTTTTTACTACTAATTTTTGCAACAGTTTTATCCCAAAATTTAGTATAACTTTTAGCTGGTACCAAATATTAGTCCGTATAAAAGCCAAACAGTAGCCCACTTTTTATGTGTGAAAAAAAAACTATTTTGTAAGAATAAATTTTTTCAATATTGTTAAAAATAAAAAAAAATTAAAATAATAATTTTATAAAAATATATTTTTTTTTCCATAGTAAATGCTATGAGCCAACTTACCTCGTGAAAAATTTGTCAAATTACCCCGAAAGCTTTTTTTTTAGAAACAGTCTATAGATCCTGAAAAACGGCAGTTTTGAAAAAAAAGTCTGACTGGATATTGTAAATCAATTGTGCCTGGAACTTTCACAATAATTTTTTTTTCATACGACTAACTATTTTCTTTGTAAAGTAAAAAGGAAGCGATGTTCTAAAAGTTATGTTTTTGTCCAAAAAACGCATAAATCTCAATATCTCCCATGCGCATGCGCAAATCCTGACAATACTACAGTGAATGATGAAATGGCCAATTAGGAAGTTTCTGTGTAATTTTTTCACTTTCTGATGAAAGGCATTGAAGATAAACGCAGTTCGTCAACTTACCCCTGCGGCCAACTAGCCCCGGTCTCCTCTATATGTTAATATTACTTATTTATTTTAGATGACATTTGCTTATTATCTTTTTTTTTTTATATTCTTTAGTTGCATCAACACTTAATAGCAATGTTAAGGTTATATCTTTTTTAAATAATTATGAATGACCAATCAAATGATAATATATTTTACGTTACTTATTTTTTGCTTTTATATAGCAAAAAAATCTGCTACCAATGAATGTTATGTATTATATTTTTTTAAAATAATTATAAAGTATCAATCATAAAATTATTATATAGTTTATCTAATCATAAAATTACTATATATTTAAATTTTATGTTGTTATTTGCATTTTATTTTTTTTATTTTTTTACTTTTATTTTGCATTCTATAGTGGCATCAACACCTAGTAGCATTGGTACTGTTATATCTTTTCAAAATAATTATAAATGACCAATCGAATGATGAAATGTTATACGTTTTTTCTTTTCTGTTCTTATATAGCAATAACATTTGGTTACGATCATCATTGAATATTATATATTTTTAAAACAAGTTTTAAAAAGTATAAGTATTAATAATTTAAAAAACGAAGTACGAAGTAAAAAATACGTTTAAAAAGCAAGCTTAAATAAAATCATACAATAAAGTTTAAGTTCAAACATAAGAAAACTCGTTATTTTTATCTTCAGAACACTCTGCACTTGAATCTTCAAAACATTCATCATTTGAAACATTAAATGATAAATTTAAAAAAATTATATTTTGCTATCGTGTTTGTGAAGGGACAGTCAAATTTTAAACATCTACCTGCAGTTAATTGCTTCTCTTTGGTGACAGTTCTCTAAAAAGTATTGATAATAGGGTTAGATGTTATTAATATCATATTTAGCAAATCTATATTTGTGAAAATGCAAACTGTTTCCTAGAATAAATCTCTTTGAATCTTCAACTATCTTTATTTCTAACTTTTTGAGATTCTTCCAAAAGCTGACCAATTGGAATAATACACGACCAATTGGAATAATACACTTTATAACTTTCGTACTATGCATTCAAAATTTTGTGCACAGTAATAGATATGCGTACCACGAATATAAATCTAACTTAAGGACGAATATAAAGCTAGAACAAAGTTCTAGTTTCAGAAAAAAAAATTTATTACTATACAATCAATATCACAGCTTGAAGATAGCGTTCTTTATAAAACACAAATTTTTTTAAAATTATTTAGACGTTTCCTCATGTAATCACTCTTCGAACGTTTCTGAATTTAAAAAAACCGTGTTGCCATAATTTTCAAAAAAGTTATTTTATAATTAAAGGGTAAATTTTATATCTTATTTATTTGTTTATGGACAATTTTATGGTAAAATATTGTAAAGCAGATAATAAAAATTTTAGAAAACCCCCTTTCAAAAACACTTTTTTTGGTATTTTATTGAGTTTTTTATCTTAACTTAAGTAGCAACTATGATAATTTGTTTTCAAAATTTTTTTAAGCTGTTTAATCCTGTTATTTGCCTAGCATGTTAATGTTCGTTGCTGTAGCAAGCTTCGTTTAAGGCTAAATATTATTTGCATCTCAATTCCTTAAGGAAAAGGGGTATTTTTTAATGTCTATTAAATTGGCCTACAAGTTACTGAAAACTGTAATTTGTATATAAAAAGACTTGATTGAATACTTACAGTAATTTACAATTTTTCTTGATTTAAAAATGTTATTGATTAATGGAAGGCAAAAAAAAAAAAATATTTTTGCTAAATTTGAACGAATTAAAATATAATTAACAATAAATGTAATGGACTAATGATTTAGAGATCATAAATTCTTCCGCTATGTTTAAATAAGTGCTTTTAGGACTTGAGTCTCACTCGCCACACCCTTGCGACGGGACTTTTGACTTTATAAATCAATAAATTAAAAAATTATGCTTTACATTAAAATGGTTTATATGTATACCGTATTTTTCAACCAATACTGCCAAGTGGGTGATTTGTATGTGTTTGTGTTTTATAAGTATCATATCAAGCAAAACAATTTATTATTATTTAACTGAATATTCAGATTAAATGAGATGCCTAATGTCTTTTATAAACAAATTATTTTAATCTAAAACAGCTGGTGCGTTTATAACATGTACCTTTTATAAAAATATTTTAAACGCAACCTTTACATAAAACATGAAAACCTTCTAATCTTTTTAAAAAAGATAAGAACATTTTTATGTTAAAAAGATAAAAAAAATCTTTATTTCTTTAAAGCGCTCAACAAAATAAATACACAATGAAATTTCCAAAAAAGATTTTATATTTTGACTTTAGTGAATATTTTATATCGTAGTTGAGAGAAGTAAAAGCTAGAAATATGTTATACACAAGCTCAAAAGACAAGCCTTTTTTTTCAATTGCGTGAATTTTAAATTTATATACCGTAAAGCCGCCTAAGTTCGGTCACTTAAACTTTGAACATTCATATATCACGCATAAATAAAAAATGTTCAACTTTTTTTTCCTGAAACATGCAGACAGTTATATTGATAATTGATATTGTAAAAATAAAAAAAATAAAAATTTAAATTAGTACTCAATATCTAATTTCAAATGAGAACATCTACTTTGACCCAATTTTCAATACCATCTCACAAGTTCGGTCGCTTTATAAATCTTAATAACACATCTCGTCACAAATAATGAAAGCTAATTATTAAATGTTGTTTTGTTGTTTAATGATGATATAATATCAGGTAACAGTCGTCACAGGATTTGCAACGCATCCATATTTGTTGTTGAGCTGAATGTTCATCTCGAAAAATTGTCACAAGCTTGACATTTTTTTGAATTCAAAGAACCATTAGATTTACAGTGTTGCTATATGGAAGTCGCTTTGGGTTCTGATATAGTCGGAATTTTGATTAACTGCACTAGTTGTCGTTTCCTTTTTATGAGACGCATGTTATCATTATAAACATTTACCTTTGACTCTGATACTGAAGCTTTGGGCGTGTAGCATGTAAAGCATGTAAAATTGATGTATTTAAATGCTCACAAGCAGTTGCGCAGTATGTTTTTTAATTTTTTTTTTTGTCCTTTTATTTCTTCATAATAACTATTACAATAAAATAAATGAAAGAAAAATGCATATAACTAAAAAATTACAAATTTTTTTACATATAAAATAAGAACGCGGAGATTGCTGAAGATCAGATGATCTTGTCATCAAGAACCGTTTACAATCGTTACGTGTTTAGAACAATTTTGTAATGTGTATAAAATAAATAAGGCAGTCAAATAAAGTTTATAAAACGAAAGTTAAAAGTAAAAATTACCTTTTATATAAATACTTAAAATATAAAACATGATAGGTATAAAATGTATAAATTAAATTAACATGATACACAAAAATAAAATTAATACAGCAAAATTTAAATATACAAGTATATATTCAAATAAATATTTTTTATATAAGAATTCGTAAAAAATTATAATTCAATCAAAATAATTAAGTTTAAAAATATATTAGTATGTTTTCAATAGAGAGAAGAATATATAAATATGTTAAAGGAGGTCTTTGTTTTAATGAGCTCGAAGAAGTTTGTGAACTTGAAGTTCTATGCTTATGTATACTTGAAGAAATTTCTGGAATTGGGGTGACTGGTATAGGCAGTATTGGTAAGGCCTGAGTGCTTTGTGCAAAAATTGATTTTATGGCTATTTTTTTATTAGTTATTTTTTCCTGACAAAAAGGAAAAATACCTGTTGCTTTAAAGCCAGAACGCACATTGTCGCTCAAGAAGCTTTGGTCAATAAGCTATTTTAATAAACTAAGGTAGCCAGATTTTGTGAGATCTTTGAGACCGTTTTGAATGAAATGTTTGTTCAGGACTCCACGCCATTCACTTTCAACGTTCTGAATATGCCTGGACTAAGTGGCTGTAGCACGTGAGATGTATGAGCTAGTAGCCTAATAATAATAATACTTTCCTCTTTTCCTAGGTGAATTAGTTCCAGTGTTACATATGAGGCATGGCCAACTAGAAAAAAGACTTTGGATCCTTCAAGCTTGCGACTATGTAAGACATATGTCTTTTCAAACTATTCAGCAAAAGCAGGTCTTTCCATCCACTCAGATTGCGTGACACTATTGGTACCACATTTGACCCAAATTCATCATAAATACATTTGGCCTGGGAATAAAACATGAACAGTTAAGAATGTCCAAAAGCATCACAGCAAACAACTATTGTGACTGATGTCTTTTCGTTGCTACTGCAAAGTTTCTTAGGCCCTTTTAAACCTTTACGATACACTACCTTAAATTTGGATAGATCACATTAAAGGCCAGATTCATCGCAATTAAAAATGCGGAACGGTTTAGTAGCGAATCCATGTATATTTTACATACCAGAAACTTGCGCAAACCAAATAAAACATAAAGTTATTAAAATGCTTTAAATTAAACAGTTTAAAAAAAGGTACAATTTGTAAACATTACATACAAATTGAATTTTACTTTTTGTTATTATTAAAAAACAACTATTATAAAATATATTTATATATAAACATATAATTTTAATAAATACCATTGATCAACAGTCCCTGGCTGAGTCAACATTGCACGGTTTGACTGTATGTTATTTAAAGTTCTGAGCGATAGCTTATCACAATAACGTCTAATAAATGAGTAATACCAGGCAAGTGTAACTTTGCGCCATCAAAACACATTTGATTTGAATTAACCAAGTAGTTATTAACATCAGACAATATTTCAAGTCTAGTCAAACTAAAACCATTATCACTCACAATTATTAAAATTTTTTTACTAGAATGTCCTCGTTGTTGCCGCTCGACTTAGTTGGTTTACCATTTTTTTAGTATGCTTCCCGTTACTTTTGTCGATGAAAGTTGATCTTTTGAAGCCAAATGTTATAGCTGCTTTCCTTTTACTCATACCTTTATCTACAGCCTTCGTTGTTTATCCATAAATGACCGAAGTTAGAATATTTCAAAATTCAAATTTCAAAAGAAATTCAAAAACTACTATGTATATTTTTTTGTAGTTATAACTAATTTGGTGATTCTGAATAATAAAAAGATTAAATTTGATCATATATTTTAACACTTTGCTTACTTTAGATTTTGATAATATGCTTTTTTTCGAATTGTTGTTTAGCTAAAGAATTGTTTCAGCTAGTTGCAAATAAAAATTATTTTTTTTTATAGATTCATATTTACGAAGTAATAACAAATATTATTCGAGAAAAATTTGTTAAATTTGAGTTTTGCATGGTCCTTTATATTTTTTCTTAAATGACCAAACTTAGGTGATTTTACGGTATTCAGTTTTATTTTAATATTCCTAGATTTTTTCGGTCCCAATAACCGGATAACTGAGGTCGAAGTTTTGTTGTATATAGAAACCAACCTATAGTTTTAACCAGGGCGGTTTTTATTATAAAAACAAAAATTTTTTTTTTCCTAATTACGCCCAAATAATTAATAATTTTGATTTCAAATTTAGTTACTGTATTCTTTAGTAAACAACCAAAAGTATCTTAAAATTTGGATGCTTTTTGATATAGGTAACCTAGTTTCACGACCTATTTATTTTTGATCTGTTTTCTTAAAAGACTGGCCATTTGCCATTTTTATGCAATGTTTTAAAAGAGGACTGTAGTTAAAACAGAAATATTATTTATTAAGCAAATTTATATATATACTACTGCTGCTGATGTTTATCTTGCAGTTAAAAATCCAAAAATATTAAATAACAAATGATTTTTATTACAATTTATTAATCTAATCTAAGTTGCTATCATTATCAGACTCAAACTCATTTGATTTATCTGATTGTTTGTCATCATCCACTTCTTGATGGTTATCACCATGATTGCTGCAACCTTTACATTTCCAAAGGTCTGTGCAAACTACGCAAGCTTTATTACAAGAACATTTTCTAGTGGAACAATCACGGCAACAACAGTGAACAAAATCAAGCGCCGAATCTGGAGCAGCAGGCAATTTTTTTTTGTTTGTTTGTTTTTCTTTATGTTCGTATTACATAATAAATATTTTTTACAACATGTAAATTTGTAAACTTATAAAGTAAAAGCCTGTATAAAATAAATACAAACAAAGAAATATGATCGAAGATCATAATGATCTTATCGCCAGAACCTACGGTTAGTTACATTCAAAAGTATTCGAAAATATTTTCAATCGAGAGAATGAAGTTTTTTAATTTGTTCTTGAAAACAAGAAAAGTAATATATATATTAAAATAAGGTAAAAAAATTCTAATTCCAGAGATTTGGTACATAATATGAAATACAAAATTGATTAAATCTTGTTTTACAAAGCAGTTCATTTACAAAATTATTATTTCTTAAGTTGTATTTGTTTATGGCTTTAAAGTAAATAGATTTTTTAAAACTAATTGAAATAAATTGTTTTTCCACATACAAATAAAACGTAAGACGTTAAATACATTTAGTTCATGTACATTGAGTATTCTCTTTTCTATAAAATATATTCTAGAATATGAAAACCGATCTGCAAAATCGACCGGATAGCGTGTTTCTGACTGCGGTAAAAACGTTGTAATTTACTTCTGCTTGTGCTTCCCCTATTACATTGTTTATACATTACAGTATATACATTGCATAATTCATATAACTGTTAAAAAATGAGCAATAGAGTGCTTGAGCTTGGTGGGTTATTCACTGCTACATGTAATCGTTTTCTGATAAAAGCTTCATAATTAGCTCTTTTAATGTGTAGAACAAGCGAATCTCTTTTGATGGTAACGCTTCCTCACTAAATCTACCAGACTTAAATATGTAACGAGTGGAATTAACTGATTCTTCTTGTTTAGCCCCGTATAAGTCACAGCATATGTTTCCAGTATATTTGCTAGTTCATCATATGGTGGCGCTTAATCACCTAAAGTTTTCAAAACATCGAAGTAATTTGCTTTCTTCCGTAGGCACACCGAAACGGAAATAATTTCTTTGAATAAAAATATTCATCAGAAACGGATTGCATTTTTGAATCCTTGATACTTTGAATAACTATAATCTAAATTTTGAAAATTCTGTCAATGTCTTTCAAAAAAAAAAAAGAGATTAAACGGGCAGGTCATGGATTTTTTGTTTTCAAGATAGGTAACTTTTAGAGATGGTGCAAACTTTAAATTTTGTAATATTGATACTGGTATCAAATAAGAATGTTTTACAAAAAATTACAGTGATAGGAGCCTGGGAAGAATATACACCTAAGAAGTCAGGACCCACTGTCCCAAAGTTTTTGTAGTATATTAAAATTGATTGAAATTTATCGGAAAAATGAATTTATCTATAAAAATTTGAAACCCCCTCAAATGCTATTATTGCTATTATGGCCCCCTTTCCTAAAAAATATTTGGACCGTAATTTAAGGATAAAAAGGTTTCCAAACTCTGATCACCGTGATTTTTTTTAACATTTTGTTTGTAGTAATATAAAAGTATTTATGTGGAAGTGACTTATCTTGAAAAATAAAAAAATCTTTGAAAAAAGATTAGGCTTTGAAAACCTAAAATTTGATTCCACTTATTTGCCGATAAAGTAGCATCCGTAGATTGCAAATATTTTTCAAGATTATTATATTTTTCACACATTAACTTCTGTTCAGAGAACCCCTCAAGGGGCTATTCTGAACATGGCAAATTTTTATATCAAAAATTGCAAAAACATTTTTTTTTAAGCAAGATTTAAAAATTAACTTTACATACCATTTTATAAAAATCACTCTGTAAGTTATAAAAAAAACAAGTATTTTGTTTTGATGAGCCCCTCATTGCCATCCTTACATATATATATATATATATATATATATATATATTTATATTCAAACAACTTTTAAAATGTATTCTACAAAATAGAGTGCTCAATGTTCTTAAAAGAACATTGAGCACTCTATTTAAGGAAAAAATTTTTTAAGGAAAAAATTTTTCGGATAAGTCTTTATTGATAAAACACAGTGGTAAATGAGAAAAATTTTTATTAAGTGATTTTCTACTAATTTATATATATATATATATATATATATATATATATATATATATATATATATATATATATATATATATATATATATATATAGATATATTTATATATATTAACATATTTGCTTCCAACAAGGCTGCAAGACTATTAGACCACTATTAGAGTTGGAAGTTTCTGGAAGAGAAAAGATAAAGATTGTAGAGCAAGATAACGATTGACAGACAACTTAAAAGATTGCAAATTATATGAATCAGGAAAGCAAGATGAAGATATAATATTATCTTGCTCTACAATCGTCATCTTTTCTCTTTCAGTAACTTCCAACTCTAATAAGAAGAAGATAAACATAAACAAAATAATTATAATCAAACTGAATGTTGTTTATGTCCTGAATACAATAACCATATTTTTTTGCCACTTTTAACTCGTAAATATATATTCTTGAGAAAAATAATCAAATTAGTAACATTCATTCATTTTCTTTAAAAAAGGTAAAAAAAAAAAAACATAATAAAATTGTCAGATATGACCTTAAAAAATTTATATAAAAAAATGTATTTTCCAATATATATATATATATATATATATATATATATATATATATATATATATATATATATATATATATATATATGTATATGTATATTTGTATGTATATGTATATTTATATGTATATATATATATATATATATATATATATATATATATATATATATATATATATATATATATATATATATATATATATATATATATATATATATATGTATATATATATATATACAGTTGGGGGTATCACATACCAGCAATAGTTTTTGAGTATAAGAGCTATAGTTTCATAGAGATTATGGCTAAAACTTTCAGAGTTCAACTACATCTACTGCCACTCCAGTTATATCACAAAAGTTTCAGCATTTTCAAATGCTCTTCTGGCAGTGTTCCCATCTGCATTGCCAAAACTCTGTTCGGGCATGTTAACTATGAGACTTAGCTCCTCTCTAAACCTCAGTTGAATATTCTTTATTCTATTTTTTACTGGTGCTTTTTCAGCAGGGATTTGGAAAAGTATTTTTTAATGTCTAACTTATATCCTAAATGTAAAATTTATTCAAAAAATCTGAGCCAGCAATGTAGATTAAAAAGGCCCAAAGATAAAGCTTTTTAATTGATTGGTTTAGATTTGATCAATGCTGAATTATTAAGTTTACTTGTCTCAACTCCGCAAGCATTACATAATTGGAGGACAGAGTGTTAGTGAGAGCATCAACCACTTTACCATCAATCATGGTTAAATCTAGTTTGAACTTAAATGTGATAGTCGTATCCGGTTTTGATCCTCTACTTCTAACTTTACCTCAAATTTCACCAATCGATTAATTTCTGCTTTTAAAATTTCATATTTATTTTTTATCAATTCTTCAGTTTCTTTTTGATATTGGAGATGTATGGGTCTACAGCCATGTATACTAGACGGCTTTTTGTTCAAACATACATTTTAATCATGATGGTTAATTTAAGTGAAACAATAGTTGTCTGGAAAAGACTTTGCTTGTTAACTTGGACTTCGCTAATATTTTTATCAGTATATTTTTGTCTATAGATAATTTGACTGAAGATACCATCAAAACCACCTTTAAAGTGAAGTAGACCGGCGTCTGTGGCTTCAAATTCTAACACTTTCGTTATACACATCGAGTAACTAAGTTTTAAGTTTACTAACTTGCGTTTTTAGTATCCTAGAATCTAAGCTATAAAGTTCCCTTTCTTAAAGTGTCCCAAGCGGCCAGTATAGACCCCCAAAGTAACCCATTACAGCCGTCTAAACCTATTCTGTATTATTAGCTATTTATCAAATGGTTTATCCAAATTAACATTTAATTACACAACATTCTAATTTATAATCGATCTTTGTAAACTTTTATTTATGTGATAATAAATATAAATTTATTTCGACAAATTCTTACAAAAATTTTTTGTGTATATTAAATTATATATATATATATATATATATATATATATATATATATATATATATATATATATATATATATATATATATATATATATATGTATATATATATATATATATATATATATATATATATATATATATATATATATATATATATATAAATATATATATTTATATATATATATATATTTATATATATATATTTATATATATATATATATAAATATTTCAGGGCCGTAGGAACAAAAATAATATTTGGAAGGGAGGGGGGGGGAGGAGAGCCAGTACTACCATGAAATAGTTTCAAGAACCTTTTTTTTTTTTAGTCAAAAAAATTATTTATTTGAAAAACTATTGGGGGGGGGGGGGGGAATGCCCCTACTGCCCACCCGGTTGCTACGGGCCTGTATATATATATATATATATATATATATATATATATATATATATATATATATATATATATATATACATATAAATATACATATACATACAAATATACATATACATATATATATATATATATATATATATATATATATATATATTATACATATATATATATATTTATATATATATATATATATATATATATATATATATATATATATGTATATGTATATTTGTATGTATATGTATATTTATATGTATATATATATACATATATATATATATATATATATATATATATATATATATATATATATATATATATATATATATATATATATATATATAATTTAATATACACAAAAAATTTTTGTAAGAATTTGTCATAAATATATCATAAATAGTTCAATATACACTTTTAGTTAAAATACTTTACAATTCTATTTTTAAATAAAATATCAAAACTGAAAGTTTTTTAAACTAATAACATTTAAGGGTTACGATGTTCATTATTAAACAATATGTTCATTATTAACAATAAATGTTCATTATTAACAATGTTCATTATTAACAATATAAAATGTTCATTATTAACAACAAGCTTTAGGTTTCTGCTGCCAAATCTTCAGAAACTCATATTATGCTAGCATTTCTTTAAATATGCTGAACAATATTGTTTTTGTGTAGTCTGAATGATTATTGTTTTGCTTATACCATGACCAATGTTGATAAAAATTTTTGTGAGCAATTTTGACAGTTTCTCTACTTAAGCCCCAAAGGGGATGCTTTGCGACTGATGAAATCCTTGGTGTGGTAGAAAACGGTGTGAGTTTTGGGTGATACTCTTGCACCAGTTATCATTAAGTAAAACCTTTTAATGTCCACTTTTTCAGCAAAATCCAGCTGAAGGATAAATCCAAAGAAATCCTTGACAACTAAATTTAAGTTCTTGGAACTTTCAATATATATGAACAATATTGGGAACCATGTTTTTTTCTCTTAAAAATGTGAATGTTTGAAGCAAGATGCATCAGAACAATTTAAAGAAGTTTTCTTCATTCAATTTCCTTGAACTGGCCTCCGTGATACTTTTTTTGTTTTGTTTTGTTGTAATTCACCTCCCCAAGGTCGAGAAGGCCTCTACAGATGAGGAGGCTACTTGTGGCTATAACCCTCTCTCAACTCTATTACTCCGAAATCCGAAACACGAACCTTGACGAACGAGGCCGCTGCGCGAAGAAACAAGTTGAGCGCGGTACTACTAGTGACGTGGTGGGAATCGAACTCGGAACCTCTCGCTTATGAAGCGTGCGCTCTACCACAACACCACTACCACATTATACCACTACACCACATACCACATATGGGATATCCAAGCAGTTTTAAGGATCTTGAAGAGGTGTTAGACAACTCCAAATAGGAGATGCAATTCTTTTATTGGCATGATTTCCAAAATAAGAAAATTTAATCAAATCCGCTGATGATTGTTTTTTGAATGTATTTTTACTGCTCTTCAAATAACTATTCTCTCCTTTGTAACTTCTTTCTCTTTTGATAGAGATTTTCTCTTTTTATCTCTCAGCAATTATTTGCATCAAATTTTTACACATTTTGTTTCAAAACAAACTTAATTTGTAAAGATTAATTTTCCTCTGACTCGCCCTCCAACTTTGTATAAAATAATAAAATAATAATAAAATAATAATAAACTTTTTAAATATTATCTGAGTCAATAAAAAAATATTTGTTTTACATCCAGTTTTTCTGTTTTAACTTCCAGACATGGAGCTAACTCCAAACATTTATATTTTTATACCTATGTCAAATAAAGATGCTATGCCAAAATTTGCGGTTATTGGATCCTGACAACAAAAAAGCCCCAAAATGTTTGCCCCCCCCCCACCTTGCCCCAAGCGTGAGAGCAACAAGTTGATGAGATATATTTTGTACTTTTTTTAACTAGACTTATATTCATCGAGAAACTTTAAGTTTCATAGTATAATTTCTCAGCGTTAAAAAATTTAAACTAAATAAAATTTGCAACCCTATCAAATTGTGGGGGTGAAACTTTATTTGTGCTGTTGCACAAATAAACCTGCTACTTGTGGCTGTTCCTGTGCTACGCCATCAATTTATTTGGATAAAAACATTATATAGGAAAATATAGCATTAAGTTCAAATAAATAAAAAACAAAAAACAGAGAAACTAATATTCATCGACTAAACACCTAGAGATAGGCACAATAAAGTGTACCTAAATTGACTGACTTAAACATGTAGAATATAAGGAGAACATGCAAGGGATTGTGTATCTTTGCATTACATTGTAGTTAACACATACACATGCAAGTAATAAAGTGTAAAACACCCGACTTATTAAAAGCTTTAGTGATTAATCTTTTGACTAATTTATGTATCAATGTCTTTAATAAGTACCATGTATAGTTTGTTTTACTAATAATAGTATAAAACTTGTTTTACTAATAATAATATGATATTTTTTCGGATTGGCTTTTCATTATTTCAAATCATAAAGAAAACTGAAATGCTACATTTTCAGATCACTTAAAATCAAGTCTTTTTTTGCTCTGAAATAATTGTTGTCATCAATATAACCTGCAATATCAACGTTAGGTAAAAATAAAAATAAATAATTTGTTAAAGAGTAACGGAAATATAATTAGGCTTTGTAAAACGCCAAACAAAATATCAAGTAAGAACTGTATTGATCATTTATTTTTAATCTCTGTTTTCTGTTACTAAAATATGGCTGAATAAGCAGT
Source organism: Hydra vulgaris (assembly GCF_038396675.1). NCBI lineage: Eukaryota > Metazoa > Cnidaria > Hydrozoa > Anthoathecata > Hydridae > Hydra > Hydra vulgaris. The sequence continues at coordinate 32,461,183 of NC_088932.1, read as the reverse complement.
AATGTAATTCTCTTGAAACCATAAGCATTCAATTTAGCAATAAGCAATGTCATACCTCTAATAACGTACCTCTCAAAACTTTTGAGAGGTATGTTAGTAAAGCTTCAAAATGTCTTTTTTTGTCGCAACATTTTTGACATTTCTCTGTAAAATAAAATACAGTTAAATTTTAAAAAATTGTATTAGGTCAAAAAAAAAAAAGTTACTTTATAGAAATAAGACAAAAATCTTTTTTTTTTCTTCTTTTTTTTTACCGTACAAACTATAAATATAAAAAAAAAAAAATTTAAAAAGTTAGATTGTTGTTGATTAAACATTCTAATAAACACTTCAGTTAAGAAAAGTTTCTCAAGAGCATCATCAGACTTAGCCCAGTAAGCTCGGATGTCCATAAAGAGTCCTTTCTCGGCAACCTCATTTGTTCTAAGCACATTTTTTAAAGTGACTAAGCACATTTTTTAAAGTGACTAAAACACCAAGAATATGTCTGTTCAGAGCTTCTTGAGCTGTAATGCATATTGCTGTGACCAATTTCAGGGTCCTCCGATTCGGTTCCTTTTAGATGCATAACCTGAAGAAAAAAATACATACACAATATGGGTATACAATGCATACATATTATTGATGTTGAAAAAGAAAAAGTTTGATGAAACATATCTAGCCAGTAGTGTATAACTATCTCTCCAAGTTTGAACAGTATGAGGAGGATGAGGTGTTTTATGCAGGACATTATATGATTCTTTTAATTGTGGGTACTTATCTTTTAATTCCTTTATAAGCTAAAAGTAAGTTAGAGCAGGCGATTTTGATGTTATTGGTAAATAGAAAAATATCATTTTTTCTTAAACAAAAAACTTTAATACGGAACATTTCTGTTAAATAGCTCAGTTCAGAAATTTCCTATTATTCCACCAGAATTCCTATTATTCCACCAGAACCATCATAAGTTCCACCAAAAATAAAATGTAACTATTTATTGCATCATACATATTTATGAATAAATAATAATAATTTTTCGAACCAGTTTAACAGAGCAGGTGTCGTTTAAGATAAGGGATATTTTATCAACGACATCATACTCTAACAACGTTTCCTTTATCATACTAGATTACTACTAGATTTTTAAAAATTAGTAGTTTGTAGTTTTTGAGGCCAATGTACCAAAATTTTGGGCCTACTGACTGAAAGGCAATAACTATACGTTCTACTTTCTTAATGTCGTAATTATATGGCGCCACAGCTTTCCCATCAAAATGTAAAATAAAGGATGTCTCAATTGACAAAGCTGCCTTAAGTTTAAAGAGTTATGACTTGCAAACTTTTACCAGCTCTAAGAAACAGCTGATTAATGTGGAGTGAGAATATCATCATTGTGGAGTGGGAATATCATCATTGTGGAGTGGGAATATAATCATTGTGGAGTGGGAATATCATCATTGTGGAGTGGGAATATCATCATTGTGGAGTGGGAATATCATCATGGAAATAACTTAATGAGCGAGTTACTCTAGTTCCTTTGTGAGTAGAGATTCCAGCTTCTGCGCACATGACAGCATTTGCCTTAATTTGACACATTGCCTTAAATTGAAAATAAATTTATAAAAAAATTATTAGTTTTGTTTGTGTAAATTAAATAGTGATAGTAGTCAAGAATGTGCCGAGTTTTTGAAATAGCCTTGAAGTTAGCCAAGCTTTTAGTTTGTAAACCATATGGAGCAGCTAAAGCTATATGTTTCCTCGATTCTTTTGTCTAAAGTTGTCTGCCTTTCTCTTTGAGGCTCTATTAGCACTTATGCTGGACATATTAAAATAGAAATATAATTATTAAAACATATATTAAAATATATTAAAATAGAAACATATATTAAAATATATTAAACATATATTAAAATAGAAAATTAAAAAAAGTACTTTGTTTCTACTCCAACAATGATAGTTCAGATAAACTTAAAATATAATAACTATCAACTATTTTAAAAATGATATAAATATCCTTAAATAAAGGATAATTATATTTAATTCTGATAAATATTTTTCTCTTATTTCTACGAAGTTACTTTTTTTTTTGACCAAATAAAATTTTGAATTGTTTTGAGAATACATTTATTCATGTTATGGAAAAGGTTTCGTGAGAAAATAAAAAATAGCATCACCCTACTGTAGAGTTGACAGTAACCATCGAACTGTGTTGATAAAAAGAAACTAAATTAGTTTCATAAGTTAATGTTATATCAACTTTACATTGAACTTCTTCTTTTAGTTGTTGAAACATACTCCTAATGTAATTGATGATGATATTTCTAATGATAAGTTTTCTTGTACAGTGTATTCTGATTTCATTGAAATCCTTAGTTTGGGATGAGTTAACATTTTGTATTTTAATTTACCGCTTTTTCAACTACTTAAATACATTAGACATATATGCTTTTTTTTCTCTTTTTGGGAAGTCAAGACTATAACGTAATCAGTTGCCTCAGACAACAAAACGAAAGAGCTGCTCAAGAATATTTTTGTTTCGAAGAGGATTGTTTAGTCTTTTCTTCTTATAAGGTGTATAAAACTGAACTAACTCTGTTTTAGTTCTTTCGTGACGTATGAAAATGTTTTCATTACTTAAGATTCGTGAGATTTTAAGTGTTTTGTAATTCGGGAGATTTTAAGACAGGCTTCTTCATTATGCAGTTCAACTAAGAGTAAGGGTAGTATTTTTGATTGATCAGTATTGGGTGATAAAATTGGAAACCAACTAATTTTAACTTGTGCATTGAAATCAAGCGCAACGTTAGAAATTCTTTCGTATAACAAAAATTGAATCTAGCTTTTTTTTTTAATCATTAATGTCATTGAGACTTTTAAATAGTGCTTCAACAATGTCAATTACTTTTTCGCACCATCACCATCAACTGCAAAACCAGATCGATTCGGCAAGACGGAAACGCTCTCTGTTTGGTGGGATCAGAAAGATGTGGTGTATTATAATCTTCTGTAATTTGGTTAAACTGTTAATGCTAATCGCTGAAGACAACAAACGATCAATTTGAACCATGATTTTATTGAAAAATTTGAGCAGCCGTGGCGCAGTTGTTAGAGTTCTGGCTCAGAACCCAGAGGTCCAAGGTTCGATGCCAGCTCTAGCAAAAAAAGCGACATTGGTACGGAAGGAGGCGTAAACTTCTTGTTAAATGCTCTCCCGCGGTGCTCTGTGATAAAACCGTAAGGACTTCTGGGAGCACCTAAAATAACTACAAAAAAAAAAAAAAAAAAATAAAAACGACCAGGATGGGCCAGATGACACAACAAAATAATTTTGTTACACAAAGCAAAACCTGTTCAGGACACATTCAAAGCAATTCAAAGATCAATGATTCTGTGACGTATTTACTTTCGACAACAACTTTGTCTCGCTTCTTGGGATTTTGATTTCTTATTTGCTGTTGTTTTTTGAAATTCCCTTCAATTACTTGGTTTGCCTATTGTATTTCTTCTGGAACTAATTGAGGAGTAACAACTGATGGTAGTTGAAATGCTGTTGATGGAGTCACTCGTACTGTTTGTGAAAACGCTGATGGTTTTTTTGGAGGTGGTATTGGTGCTGGTGCATTGTATTGCTCTGAAAGCTTGAATTTCTTGCTATACACTGCAAGATAGAAACCTGTAAATTATTTATACAGCACTTAAATTTTATAAATTGCAATGGTATTACAAGTATGGTTTTGAAATCACACATTTGCAACATTTTTAATATATACATATACAAATATAATATTTATAAAGATGGGAAATAATATTATCTTATAAAAGCGCATCTCTATTTAATATAAATAGGTAGCGAAATTTCCCCATTTTTTCGGTAATAACTTCCGAACAGTTTAAAATTGGATTTTGAATAAAATTCAATTTTAATTTTTTAAGAAAAAAAAAGAACAAAATACAAATTTATTAAAAATTTATATTTTGGTCTTTTAAGTTTTTGACTGAAACAAACAACTCGATTTTTAGGAGAATTTTAAATTTCCTGTTTTTTTTAAGATTATTTTGTCAATTAAACTTCATATCTCTTTAAAAAAAGTATTTTTTGACATACATTATATATATATATTATATGTATATTAATAAGAAGTTTGTTTTACTTCTAAAAGCAAATTTAAATCTTAAAAAAATCTTATTTCTTAGTAGAGTTTTAGTTATAAAAATAGAGATCGACTGGTAGCGAAATTTCTAAAGTAGCGAAATTAAGCTATTTTACTCGACATATTTTGTATAATTATATATATTAACAACGTTTCAAATGTGTGATTTTAAAAATATACTTGCAATTTAATAAATTTAATCGCTTTTATAAATTTATTAATTGTTGGAATGCACCGTTACGCAATTGCAATTGTGAAACACTGCGCTATAAAAGGTTTGAAGTTGTAAAACTTGCGACACACTGACAAATAATAAACTTAAAAAAAGGTGAAAGAGTAATTTCATTAGTGTTAGAGAAAGAGAAAATATTATATATTTTATATTAAATTTTTAAATCTTATATAAGATGTTATAAATAATGTTATTATAATATATTATTATTATTTTCAGCTGTTTTAAATAGTTTAGAGTTTATTCAGCCAATAAATAGCAAGCGATTATTTCAGTACAACTACTGGTTGTTTCAATACATCATGAAGTACTTGATTAACCACATAAGAAACTAGAGGTAAATTAAAATAAGTTTGAAAAAAGATTTTTTTGTTAAAATTTCCTGTTATCATGAGTGTATTTTGCAGTTAGATAAACATTAAAATTAGAATATATCTTCAATTTATTATGATGCTTTTAAAGGTTACAAAAAAAAGTTCAAAAAAAGATATTCGATACCCTTCCCTACTTTCATAGTTGATAGGTCAATGATTTAACTAGTAATTTAATTGAATGTTTACTTTTAAGGACTTCATACGTATAGACTTTAGGTCTTCTTTTTATATAACCTTTCCAAACTTTTTGCTAGTTGCTTAATTTATTAGACCGGGTGAATAAAAAATTGCTTTTACTCAGTAATTGATCAACTTTACGTAAATAAAAACTATAGCAATTTTCCTCAAATTTTTATTCACGTAAAGCTGAGCAGTTACTAGCATTTTTGGAGTAAATTGCTCTTAACTTTACGTGAATAAAAATTTGAGCCATTTTGCTTAAATTTTTACTAACATAAAGCTGAACAACAACTACAAAAACACTGAGAAAAAGCGATTGCTTTTTTTTATTCACCCGGCCTAATAATGCGAACTTTCATTCACCCGGCCTAATAATGCGAACGTAACATTTTCATTAACATAAACAAGTAAAGAAATTTTAAATTTTCTTATTTTTATTTAACTATTATGAACACACAAAAAAGTATTATAAATGAAAAATATGAAAAAATGAAATTAATATGAAAATATTATATATGAAAAGCCTTTTTCCAAAAGAGAGCCAAGTCTATTTTTTCTAAAATTATTTTTTCTAAAAAGTTTTTTCAACATTTCTTTATTGATATTCAAAAAAAAAAAAACGCCTGATAATTAGTTTTTTTAAACTTTTTTGAAAATAATAAAAAATGTGACGCGTTTTAGAAAAACTCTTTTCTCTTAAAAGAAGATTTTTTAAAAAAAATGCTTTGCCCTCACCACCACCAGTATGTGAAAGTTCTAAAATATCATAGAAATTGCGGGCTTTTTTGGATTGGTTGTGAGATGTTTAATAAAAAAAAAAAGCTAGTGTCACCAGTGAACATACTTCTTATCGAGATACTTTACTAAAATAAATTTAAAAAAGTAAATTTCCTAGTATGGATTCTATTTCATTCATTGTTACTCTATTTAGTTTTATTAAATCCATAGTTACTGTTTATATCTTTGGTTGGTTTGGTTATATCATTATAAAATATAAGATACTGGGATTATGCTAGATTACCGGTGGTTAAAAAATATATATTTAGTTTACCGCAATATGTAAGAGCTAAGTGAGCTCATTACTATAAATGAGTCAGTGTTTTTTTAAAGATTTTAAACAAAACACTGATTCAATTATAGACGAGACTTTACTATATTGACGTTTACCATGATAACGGTATAAATTAAAACAAAGTACGAGCACACATCTAAGCTTATAATGACGTAATCAAAGCATAATACGCGGGTATTATGAAAAAAAAACAACATGTTTACTAAAAACATGGTTGTTTTTCATTAATTTTTTTTTACGTCGCAGTTAACGTCATAAAGTTTAACGTATTGTGTTTTGTTTAGATTATTAAATATAAAACTTAAGTGTCCAGCACAAGTCAACAAAAATCAAAACTAATATTTAAAGTTTACATACTTTAACAAATAGATATCGATGGAAAACTACGATAATAAAAGAGTTAATATTGAAGAATTGTACGCAAAAGTTATAAAGAACAACCCAACTAAACAAAAGGATTCCTTAGTACTGTTATCTAATAAAAACAACTACGGTCTTACAAGAAAAGGCGCATGTAGAGTCCGCAAAATATCAACGCACAGATCATTAGAACCACTTTCGCATTTTGATCAGTTAAATTTTTGCATTAACGCAAGAAATGAAAATAAAAGTTTATCAACAGAAGTAAAACAATTCTATAAAAATAAAGATTTAATGCCTAAACGTGAAAACAGTGAGCCCTTTTATTGGATATTAGAAGAGACAAATAGCACACATGGTTGTGAAAAGGAACGTGAAGTTGCGATGAAGAATCACAGCAAGGCTGATGACGGTTTTGATGATTTGCACATTTATGAAGAGATTGAAATAAATTTAATTGAATTTGACTAAATTTTTACTTTGATTGTTACGTATCCTAAAGTATATTATAAATCTTAAATATATGTATATATGTTTATATATAAATATATAAACTAAAAACTACAAAATGCTTTTATTTATCACACTTGTAATTTAATAGTATAGTAACCAAAATGTAAACAGTATAATATTTATAGTTGGGGCGTTATAACATTATATTTATAGTATGGTTGTAACTATTTTATATATTTATACTAGGGGTGTGATAATTTTATTTATTTACGCTAGGGGTGTGATAATTTAAATATTTTTATTGGGGCTGTAGAAGTTTTGTATATTTTAACTAATACCGTAATAATTGTATATATATTTATACTAGGGACGTAGTAATTTTATACATGTCTTTTTATTTATTTTTAAATATAAATATTAATATATTAGTAATGGTTTATGTTTTATGATAAAATTTTCTATTGTCTCAAATTTTATAAAAAATTTATCAAAGTTGAAACCATTTTTTCAAAATAAAAATTATAATTGTATTTTTGCATTTATTTATTAGTTCTCAGGTTTTAGTAACCACAGTTTCTTAAATGTAATTTAACAACTATTTTTTAAGTATAATTTAGGTGTATTAAAAAAATTTAAACAATTGCAGTAAATAAAAAAACATGTAAATGCTGTTGAAACAAAAATATACTGTAAAATCTTATTTGCAACAAATATTTACGTCTATATATTGCAAATGTTTATAATCTGTTTATTCTTTGTCTATTTAAGTACTTCGTCTATTATTATTTTCAAAATAATTACCGGTTTCAAAATAATTACCGGTTTCAAAATAATTACCGGTTTTTGTTCTTTTATTGTTTTAAACAATTATTTATGTTCACAAAAATGGTCGTAATTTGATTGTAATATATATTTGAATTTATATTTCTTTTAATAGTTATATTATTATATTATTTTCTCACCAAAATTTGGGAACTATATGTTATTGTTTTTTTTAGAATATTCGTCAGCCAGCTGCATACGTACATCCATTTTGACTTTAAAAAAGAGTCTTTTCAACAATGACGCCATTTTTTATCTTTCATTTAATCAAATAACACGCACACACACAAATATCTTATAAAAGATTGAAGTCATCATAAGAATTAAATATAAAAATTAGATATATATATATATATATTATATATGTATACATACATATTATATATATATATATATATATATATATATATATATATATATATATATATATATATATATATATATATATATATATATATATATATATATATATATATATATATATATATATATATATATATATATATATATATATATATATATATATATATATATATATATATATATATATATATTTATATATATATATATTAGGGTGGGTTTTTTTTATATGGAAAAAATTTTTAAATGCACAACCTTTTATTTGGTGAGGTCTGTTATAAAAAGTATATAGTTAAGAAACTTTTTCAAAGTGATAATGGGAAGTGGTCCCCCAAACCCAATGGATCCATACGGAACTCCGTCTCGTCGGATTTTTTTCGGTTTGGCGGATTTCGGAGAAATCGAGAAACTTCGACGGAACTTCGACAAAGTTTTTAGAAAATATCAATTTTTACTCGTAAAATAATTAAATTCTTATTTTATTTCTATGCTGCTTTTACAATAGTTCTTGTTGTTTTTAAAATGTAAAGCAATTGGTAATGCACAGTGGGTCAGGTGGAGGCGGTGGAAAAAACCTCAAAAAAAAGCTTATTCTATTCAAAACCATATAATAAAACATACTCGTACTTTTCCATTGTACTATTTCAAAAACTCTTTTGAGTATAATCGTATCTTTTTAATAAAAGTACTTTTTTAAATCCACAAAAATCAATTGCGGTATGAATACCTTTTTTTTGTCAAAAAAGCAAGAGTATTTAATTTTTAAACAAAGATATAGTAAACAGTAACTTTTAAAATATTATGTGTATGTGATATTAGGTAATATATATTTTAATTATTCAATAGTTTATCTTTACAAAAAAAAATTACTATGATAAAGTTGTGAAATTACTATGATAAAGTTGTGGTAAATGATAAGAAATAAGGAGATTACAAAATTGTCATAACAAAATCGCTCCGCAATTTCAGAAAAAATTAAGATGTTTCACGCTAAAACCAAATAATTAATGGTCGCTGAATTGGCTGCATTGAAAGCAAAAGGAGAAAAATTTGGACTAACAGGTGAAGAATGGTGTAGCAATAGAGGTAGAAGATACTACAATTTAAATGTTCATCACAACAAATCGTATTGTTTAGGAATGGTGAGATTGCCATCTCCTCATTCTGCCGAAACATTAAACATTTTGATAATGAAAAAATTAAAAGAGTTTGGTATAGATAGTGAAGATGTTGCAGTTAAAACTATGGATGGCTGTAGGTGAATGGTGAAATTGGGTACCATATTTAAGTTTCCACATCAGATCTACCAAAATCATTCAATTTGAGTGTTAGTGGTTTGATATACGCTAAAAAAGATTGTCGCAAAAATGTGAACAAAGAAACTGAATCAGATATTGAAACAGAAGCGGAAACTGATGGAGAGACTAAAGGAGAGTTTCTTACTGACTATTTGGAGAATGAGAGTGAATACGAAGAAAATATCGAAAAAAGTTTACAGAAACTTTGAATATTAAATAAGTTTTTGAAAGATTCATTGTTTCGATATAAAGTTCTTGAAAGAAAAATAAACGAAATTTACAAATCTTTGTTTTTCAGATGATTTAAAGATTTTTATAATGCTTAGAAGCTGTAAAAAAAACATTCAAAGAACTAAACTGCTTAAACATGCTAGATGAATTGACTTAGATTTCTTAAAATTGCCTGACTGACTTATTGGAAGTCATTACTGACGCTGCAGATTGCTTGGAAAAATCAAATACAACAATTTTAGAGTGTGATATTGTTATGGAAACGTTAGTAAGGAAATTGAAGGTTTTAGAAGCTGACTTCAGTTCTAATTTTGCAGTGGCGTTATGTTGGTAAACATTATGTTGGTATCATTGAGTCGTTATTTGCACAATCCCGATTTTTTTTTAAATAAAAACCACACATTTTTTTACGCTTCCAAAAGAGATATTCAAGTTTATGCTGCAAAATTATTTGATCAACTATTTGCAACAAAAGAAAATAGTCTCCAAACAAAATCAGATGATCATGCTAAAAACAAACAAGGAGAACCATCACAATCGACATCTTTTTTTGCCGAAACTCAAGAAGTTTTAAATCAAAATCAATCAGCAGCTAAAAAGCTAAAAAAGTCAAGACCTTCACCGATCAGTTAAATGAATATGAAGTAACTAGTGTGAAATCAGAAGCAGTTTTAAAATTTGAACTAGCCATCCACAGAATTCAAGCAACTTCCTCAGATACAGAAAGAGTTTTCTCTTGGTCTTCCAGATTTGTCACAAAGTTTTGTATTTTAGAAAACCATTTATTAGATAAAACTTGTTCGTTAAAAAAATTGTGATAAAAAAAATATTTAAGTATACTAAGAAATATAAAAATATAAATTTTTAAAAAATTTATTATTAATTATAAATCGAAATATATAAAATTAAAAAAAAAATGCAAGAACAATGTTTAATTATCAACTAGATAATTAAACATTGAAAACATAAAAAATTAAACTAGAGTTTAATTTTTTAGTTAATAACAAAATGTTATCGAAACTCCAATTTTTTATCGATTTTGACGAAGTTTTTTTTATCGATTTCTCTCGACTCTGTTTTTTCTCGACTATGGATCCTTTACCCAAACCCTATTTTGGAGCCATAAATTGACCAAATTTGTCTAAAAACTTAATCTTGCAACTCTATTTTTTTTTCATACAAAATACTGCTATAAATTGATCTAAAAACAAATAATATAAAGAAGTTGTTCCCAACCTTTTCTAACCCATTCCCCAAATTATATATCATAAAATCTTCATGGACCACTTTTCTTTTAAAAATTATTATAAGGTAAAAATTTTAATAATGTAATTATTATTCATCAGGATAATACATTATTTTAGGTATTTTAGAATACACTATCAATGAAACAAAATTATTTTATCTTAGTTGATATATAAAATAAAAACAGGTTAATATAAATTCTGGCGCTGCTCACAAGCAAATAATTTTTGAAAATCCGGTTAAATTTTTGATAGAGCACATCTAATATCTGCATTGATATTGAGTCTATTTCTTCTTTTAGTTTTAAGAGATAGCATGGCTGAAAACCCGGCTTCACACAAATAAGATGCAGAAAAAAGATTATACGAGCTTTGAGTGCAATTGATGAACACAATGGATATGAATTCCTCATTTTCAACTAGAACATATTTAATGGTGTTGTTTTGAAGTGATCCTTAGCACTGGTATCATTCTTTAACTCTCTAAATTCTTCTTGTGCTTCGTCCCATATTTTTTACATCACAAAAAAATGGTGATAAAATAAATTCACCGCTCAAAAGGTTCACATCTGTAAAATAGTTACCAAATTCATTAATCGAATTGTCTAGGTGACAAACTATTTCTGTCTTTATAACTTCGGAAAGCATATTATTTTCAATTACGATATTTAAATTTTGAAACATGATCAAATTTCCATTATCAATTCTAGTCTTATACAGTTTCAGCTTTTCAATAAATGCTTTCAGCTTATCAGAATGCGTAATGACATTAGCATTTTTGCCTTGAAGTTGCAAATTTAACTTGTTAAAATGACCCACAATGTCCACAAGGTCCGCAATTGTTATTTCAAAAATGTCTCAAACTATTCTACTTTTTTACTTTTCATTTGACATAAAAATTCTTTCACTTCATTTTTAAGCTTAAAAAATCTTTCCAATAAATTTCCAGCATTTTGTAGGCGTACTCACAATTTGTTATTGTGAATATACCTACAAAATACAACTAATTGTGCCATTGAACTTACATTTGTGGACTCATCCAACTGAATAGAAAAATATGATGATTTTTTAATTTCATTTATAAAAATTTCTTTAATATTTGATGAAATGTCAGTTAGCCTTCGTTTTACTGTTTTTATATTATTTGTTTTTATATATTTTATATGAAAATATTTATGTTTTTATATATTTTATATAAAAATACATTAAAAAAAAAAACTATGTGTCTTCTATTTAGCTTCTTCTCTAATTCTAACAATTTCTTTTGTCTATGGAAGTATAACTTCTTCAGCCAATGTGGGAGCTTTTTTGTTCTTGGCTATTATATATGAAACCTTATAAGATGCTTCTACTATATTCTGTTGATTTTGGTGAATAATCCCAGTTTTATCCAACTCACATCTTTTTAGTTATTCAAATTTTCTATAGAAAAAATCAATATCTTTAGTTCGAAGATCTAGATGGCACTTATTCAAGTGAATAGCAAGCTTTGAGGGTTTCATAGAGTCATTTCCTAGTACTTTATAACAAATAATACACTGTAGGTAGCTAATGGTTTCTCTAAGCATGTAGGTAAAACCATATCTTATGTATTCATCTGAAAAGGACCTCTTTTTACTTTAATACATCTAAAGTATTTAAAAAAGAATGTAAAACGCATAAACAAATACTCAATTAAGAATTTGTAAATATTCAATTGAGATAAGAGTATTTTCGAATTTTCATAGAAAATAACACAAGTTACTTTCCTTCAAACAAACCAGTTAGTAAAAATATTTTTACCAAAGAAAAAATAGTTTATAGATTTTAAAATTTATGGATGAAAGAATTATGATATTATATAGCATTATTTACTGCGGACCATTACGAAGTAGTAAATGAATTTATTAATTCGTAGTGGTTCGCAAGTCCTTGACGGTTAAATTGAATCTGTTAACACAGATTTTGTGTAACATAGTTTTCGAGCATAAATTACATTTTTTATTTAAGATTTAACTTGTTTCTTTAAACAGAAAAAACATCAAAATTAAAATTCATTACCCGAAAAAATATTTAGAATTTACTTTTACCTTGTGGTTCGCCTAAAAAGTTCTCATGCACCATTGAACCCAGGAGTCCATGGATCACTAGCTGGGAACCACTGATATAAAGTATTATAATGTTACAACATAGATAGTTCACAGAAGACTGGAAAATACAATCAAATTTAGATTTATCCTTTCAGCATTATTTACCGAAAATCGCTCCTAAATGCATATTTTAGTTTCATTATTGAAAAATCTAGAGAAAATAGGGGGAGGGGGGAGGGGTATCATCTAAGACTTAATTGTTTTATTATTTGACTTTGAGCACTTTATATTTATTAAATTTTTATTATATTCTTCCTATTATGGTAAAAAAGTATAAAAATATTACTTAATGAGATGGCTGTTTCAGACAGAGCGTTTACAGCTTTTTATGAAATGGTAATCAAAAAGTCAACTCTTTCAATATCTTGCAACACTGTTGCAGATGAAATTATGATTTTCTGATTTAAGGCTATTATTCCAGCTATAGCAAAGCCTCATTTAGTAGCTAAACTAAAGAGTATTCACAAGCAACATGTTCAAGTGTCTAAGCACGAAAGTAAAAAATCAGCTACTCAACATAGCTATCAATAAAAATTCGCTGCCAAGTTGAATACACTTATACACTTTTTAAAAGTGCCTATGGTAAATGGGGCTGTCTCATCAAGATAAATGAAGATAAAAAATTTCTGATAGACCAGAGAGGTCCCCAAAATATGTTAATGACATCAGAAGACTTAATGTATATGAAAGCAGCTGTAAAATACGGAAAACGCAAGACTGAAGAAAAAAGGCACTTTGAACAACATAAAAAAAGTAAAGTTATATCTACAGATGCATTAATGGATTACAATTCAGTTTACTCTTTGGATAAAAATTCTGACTGTGATATTTCAATTCAAATACAAAAAGTTTTTACTAGTCCAAATAATTCAAAACATTCTACTATGAGCACTAGTCAACTTTCAATTACAATATCCAAAGGTTGTTTTCTTGACAATCAACTCTTTCATGCAGCATTAGACAGAATAAAAATAACACCACGACAAGCAATGATGGTTGTTACAACAGCCCTAGCTGCAATCGGTATTGATGTAAATAAATTAACATTTTCACGGTCCACTCTAATGGAAACTCGAACTACATCCCGTGAATCTCTTGCAAAAGCTGTAGGAAAAAATCTTCGACCCTAGGTTCCACTAGTTGTTCATTTTGATGGTAAAATGTTGTCGAGTGTTGGTAGAACCAGACGTGAGTATCTGCCAAGTTCTGTATCTGTCTTGGATATTGAGAAATTATTAAGGATTCCTGAGATACCTGCTAGTACTGGCGCTCTAATGGGACAAAAGGTAGTTGAGTTCATTCATTAATGGCCTGGCATTGAGGAACACCTTGCAGGTCTTTGCTTTGACACAACTGCAAGTAATACAGGAATTCATAATGGGGCAATAAATGTCATACAGAAGTCAATGAATTAAAGAGTTTTGTTTTTAGCTTGTCGATATCATATTCTTGAAATCTGTGCAAATGCAGTGTTTGATGCGTTTTTTGTATCAAAAGGACCAAATATTGAACTTTTTGGTAGAGTGAAGTCCCAGTGGGAGCTAATAAAAAAATCAAAGTTTGAATCACTTAAAAGTGATAAAAGCAGAACTAGATGCCTTACAAAGTTTGAAAAATAGTGACTTGCATTTTGAAAATCTGATGTGATGGAAAATTTGAAAAAATACTTTGAGGAAACGCAACCAGAAAGAAAGAAATGTGGGTTTTAAGAAGAATATGTCTCTTCATTACCGCAATATATGCATGTCTCTAGTTTTCAGCACCTCTCACAACAGAAGCACCAAAAAATAATCTTCTTCTTTTAAAAATAATCGAGAACTATTGTCAAGTTGACAGCTAATGTTGCAAAAAATAAAATTTAACTTCAGTTATGGTATTTAAGTGAAGATCTAGCAGCTCTCCCATTATTCGGTGATAAAATTTCTGTTGAAGAGAAAATGGAAATTGTAAATGCCTCATAAAAAGAACAATAGAAGACTTGCTCCAAATAAGATTTATACATTCTCATAACTTTCTATAGCTAACTTTGTTACACGACGCTCAATGAATTTGTTTGACTCTCTCAATCTACTAAAAGAATTCTTGACATTGTCTCCTAAAACTTGGGCTAATCGTGATGACTACAAGTCAGCTTGTAAGATAGTTCTTGCCATGAAAGTGGTTAATGACTGAGCAGAACTGGCAGTTATATTAGCTACTGACTTTAATGAAGTTTTGACAAAAAATGACAATCAACGTCAGCTTGTCTAACAAGTAATTGAGTATCATTGAAAACATTTTTCAACTGAAGCTATAAAGAAACAGTTAAACCATAATCATTCCAAACAACAACAATTTATTCTATTTAAATATACACATATATATATATATATATATATATATATATATATATATATATATATATATATATATATATATGTATATATATATATATGTATATATATATATATATATATATATATATATATATATATATATATATATATATATATATATATATATATATATATATTAGGGTCATCATGCTTTTAAAATTTTTGATTTTCAATTCAGCTGATAATTTTTATGGTGCCACTATATGTAAATATTAACTTCCAAAAAAAAATTGGAAAAAAAATATTTTTACCAAGACGGAATTGCAGTTTTCGAAACGGTAAAATTGTTCATTTATGCATAAATGCAAGGAGGGTCAAAATTTTTAAATTATTGAAATATGAAACAATTTAGATTTTTTTATATATTACCATATGTTGTGAAACGTGAATAATTTTTTTTTCCAAAAAAAATAAATTTTCCTGGGCAAAAAGGGCCTTATATGATTGAAAAAAAAAGTTAAAATATAATAAATGATAAATTTTTTAAATAATTAGGACTTTCATGGGAATTTTTTCATTAGAAATTTTCAAACTTTATTTGTTTGAATGACATCTTTATAGTTCAGCTTAACAACATTGTTTAGCTTAACAACATTAAAAACAAAACAATGTTAAGTTATAATATAGGCATAATAATGTTTTTGTTTACAATTTTGTTAAAAAAAGGTTACTAAAATTTTTTTTGATTTTAGCTCGGGCAAAGTTTTTGATTGGGCAAAATAGACTCCGTTTTGACTGTATTGTGTGGCAATATTTTGAACTTCATTGTCTTGTTTTTTTAGCAGTCACAACAGTGATACTAAGTGACCATATACAACACTGTGTTTTACTTTGATTTCATACCACATGTGGAAATATACTTGAGCTATCCATTAACGATTAAAGGAAACTTTCGAAGAACGTCACCAGTAAAAGTGTGATCACTCATATAGAGGAAAATGAAAGCTTCTGCTGTGGTAAGCCATCTGCTTTGACAAATATTTCCACATATAAATATATCCTTTGAATTAGTTGGGCCATCTAGTTCAACAGTTATGTGCCTCAATGGTAATTCATTACAATGGAGCATACAAATAGGCCAGAATAATTATTCTCTCTCTACTTACTGTTCCAGATTTGACAGCAAACCTCGATCTTTTCCTGAACCTGTCATAGATTTTGTAGAATCTCCACCTACGACCTCTAAGGATTCATGGATTGCCCTTGGAACCATCCAATTGTAAAGAGCAAATACGGCTTCTTTAGCTGGTTTGCTTGGTGGTATAGCTTTAGGTGGTGTGTAATGAGTAAGTTATCTTTCATCAGTCTCACAGATCACAGTTATATGTTCTTCTTTTATAGTCCTCATGTGAAATTTATTTGTTAGAAGATTCTGTTCCAAAACTAAAGTTGAGTCCTTCCTTCCATCAATAAATAAACCTCTAACAGGTTCTTTGTCAGTTAACTTTTCTTCAGACATTATTACTCCCTCCATTATTTCTTCCCTTGCTCTTCTTACTTTCATAGGATTAACAGCTAAATAAGACATATCAGGCGTTAAATACTTCGCTTCAATAAGGTCAAGAAGAAAGGATGTAACAATAGCTGATGTTGCTGCTGGTAAAATATCATATTTTATTGAAACTTCTGCAGTATGACTAATTGACATATATTTTTTTCCAAATCTTGTTTTGAAGCGGATCTTCTGAAATCTTTTCCTTTTTTAAATCTGAATTATCCTCAATTAAACATTCAACAACGTCATCATTTTCTACCTTTTTTTTTTTTCCATTTCTAATTTTTTCTCTACTCCAGACTTCCTCTTCATTTTTTTCTCCTCGTGCGAAATCTGTCTGGCGGTCTCTTTAATGTCATTGAAACCCATCTGGTATTTTGATATAGATTCTTTTTTTTTCCTTTGGACATTTAGCCATGGAATTTCAACCTTGGGAATTTTTTTCTCTTTCACACAAGTACACTTAATATGTACTTGATTCAAAAAAATAAAGTCTGAAAATTCTTAATGAAAAAGTTCCAATGAAAGTCCTAATTATTTAAATAATATATCATTTATTATAATTTAACTTTTTTTTTCAATCTTAAAAGACCCTTTTCCCTGCGAAAATTTATTTTTTTCAGAAAAAAAAATTATCGACGTTTCACAGCATAAATTTTGACCCTTGCATTTATGCATAAATGAACAATTTTACCTTTTCAAAAACTGCAATCCCGCCTGGGTAAAAAAATTTTTTTTGACTTTTATTTTTTTGGAAGTTAATATTTACATATAGTGGCACCATAAAATTTATCTGCCGAATTAAAAATCAAAAGTTTTAAAAGTATGATGTACCCTAATATATATATACACACACACACAGTTTGGCAATAGTTTGTTTTAATACATTTCAGAAGTTTACCATTTTTGAAAAAAACAGGTCTCAAAAGGGCTTAAGAAACAGGTCCAGGTCCTGGCACCCTGAGGGTGGGGTGTTGGAATAGGTCACTGTTATATACATTTGTTTTATTGTTATCACCCTAATAAATGAAACTGATGCAAGTTACACTGGCAAAAGCTGATTAATAGATTTCAGAAATATATTGTTTTAGTCTAAAACGGGTCTCATAAAAACTTAAAAATCAGGTCCGGGACCTATCATTTCTAGGGTGGAGTCTGGGAATAGGTCATTGCTATATACATTCTTATAATTTTTATAAACCTAATAAGTAAAACTGATGCATGAAATATGTCATTTTAGACAAAAACGGGGTTCTAAAGGGTTTAGAAAGCAAATGTTGGGGACTTCTTCCCATCATCAGTTTGCAAAAAAAAATCTGTGAAATTTTTTTATTGAACCTTACCAAATAAAACCACTATTTAAATACAAAGCCATTATTTATTAATACTTGAAAATGACATTTAAAACAATTTATTCTCTGGATTTCTGAAACGTAGTTTGGACCATTAGATGCATTATTTGATTTTTACACTTTTTTATTTACTCTTTTAATGATGCTCATAGTTTGTATCAAGGTAACCCATGGGTGGGGTACCTTGATACAATTTTCTAATTTTAATTTAAATAGTCTTGCAAGTTCTGTTATATTTTAGTAAATATTAGATTTAATTTTATGTGTATAATTTTATTCTACAAATTAAACCAATTGCTCAAAAAAAATCTGTCTCACTCTCCCCTAGTCTACCAGCTTAAAAAAATAATTTTTTATATTTTTAATTGCGATTGTTTTTGTCTCGACCTTTATTCAATTCGTTAACCTGGGTTTTTCTCTCGACCGAGAGAAAAACCTAGGTTAACGAATTGAATAAAGGCACAGCGATAGGAGCATGAAACCTGGACTGAGAAAGATTGGAGCAAGGTAAGGGTACAGACACCCTTTTATCAATTATTTCTAAACATTTTACTGGTATGATTTTGACTAAAATGTAAAATTATGCACAAAATGATTTTAAAAATAAGAATATCACAAGTGCAGAATATTCAATTTTTGTTTAAAGGGTCACTTCTCTTTCAGGTGGTCTTTTCTGATGAGTCCACAATTGCAGTCTTAAATGACAGAGTCCAAATAGTTCGAAGAAAGTCAGAAGAAGAGTTTAAATCTGACTACTTGAAGAAGACTTTGAAATTTGTAACAAAGATCATGGGAAGCCATATCAGTGTATGGCACAATGGGGAGCCATATCAGTGTACAGCACAAGTTGACTACACATAGACGAGGGGATCAGAATAAGTACATCAAAGTACTAAAAAATTGTCTAGTTCTTCTAGCCAGGGAGTAGCTTGATGATTGAGAATAGATTTTTCAACAGGATAGTGCCCATGCCACACTGGAAAAAAATTGAAGGAGTGGTTTGCGAAAACTTCTATAAAAGTACCTATATGGGCCGAAAACTGTCCAGGCATGAACCCAATTAAGAACTTATGGAAACAACTGAAAGATGTGATCCAAACTGTACTCATTAAAATAAAAACTAAAGTGATTGAACGATTGGTTCAGGTATGGTTCCGAAGTGAAAAGTTAACAAACTTTGTCAAATTTTGATTTTTTCTAAACCTAACCATTTTTGGTTACCTAAAATTGATTAATTGACCAAACGAAGTACTGAAGTGTTCAGTGGACAATTTGAAAAACATTATAAAATATATTCTTGTAACTTATTCATAAAAATAAAGCAAAAGTGTTAAAAGTTTGAAAAACCCATAATAATTTTAGCAGTATTGTATATATATATATAAATATATATATATATATATATATATATATATATATATATATATATATATATATATATATATATATATTATTAATATATAATTTATTATTAATAAGTTACACGGACAATATATGAACCGTAAATTCATCATTAACTAGCAAAGCTAGTTCGTATAGCAGCATTGAAGCTAGCACGGAAAATGATGTACTATGGTAACTGTTTTAGATGCCGGTCTAAATTAGTTTTAAACTTTTTCGCTGAAGTAGTATTTACGACATTGTCTGGAAAGGCATTCCATGCGTTTGCTACACTGTTGTTAAAAAAGTTATATCGGACCTGACAGTTTTCGTCAATTTCACGATGGTTCCGGATGCAATGTCCATAGTTAGGGAGAATGTTAATTGGATTAATTCACCAGTTGACTAACTCAATATTATTCTCTATTTTAAATTTTTAAATAAGATCCAATCGTTTTCTTTGTTCGCATAGAGAAGTGAGACCAAGTTTGATACACCTTGATTGATAGTCAAAAGGCTTCATTTCTTGCGGTACTTTTGTAACACGCTGTTGAACGCTTTCAATTATAGAAATGCCCTTTTCTAAATAAGGACACCAAGCGGTAATGGAAAATTCTAGAAGTGGACGTATATAAGCTGTATATAGCTTTTTCCAGAGTTCTGCATCTCTACTTATGAAGCAATGTTTTACGATACCAAGCATTTTGTTAGCCTTGGCTGAAGCAATAGAAGTTTGGTAATTTTGCTTTAGATTATTGGAAAATAAAACACCAAGGTCTCTTTCTGACGAGGTTGATTCAAGTTAAACTCTGTTGAGACTGTTGTTTGAGCTTCGATCAGTAAAGTAAAGTTGAAATGCATTATTTTACATTTCCTAATATTTATTTCCATAAGCCAATCTTAAACCCAATTAACAATGTCAGCTTGCAGACAAAGTTTTTGTTCTTCATTAATGACCACACTGATATCCACACACACACACACACACACACACATATATATATATATATATATATATATATATATATATATATATATATATATATATAATATATATATATATATATATATATATGTATATATACATATATATATATATATATATATATATATATATATATATATATATATATATATATATATATATATATATGTATATATATATATATATATATATATATATATATATATATATATATTTATATATATATATATATATATATATATATATATATATATATTTATACAGTTTTTTACCAATAAAAGTAGAATATGGAAAAAACTCATAAAAACTACAGTTCATGCTTATGAAGAGAAACTAATCATCAATAGCTGACAAGACCTAAAAGTTATCTACTAATATGTTAAGAGCAAAGAAGATTTATCTAACCTCGTCCATCAATTGGGAACAACTAATATTCGTTCGTACATCCACAGACCCTAAAATAATCTGCAACACACTGAATCATTGTTTCCAATCAATCTTAAAAACCAAGCCAACAGAGCTTCTCCCGACTTTCAACCTTTGTTCCATTGGCATCCACCAACCAAACACACTCACACCATAGAAATCTGTCAAAGAAAGCTTTTGGATCTAATTCGAATAAAAATTAATGGACCTCAACAGCAATGCTCAACACGGTTTGCAAAAGAACAAAGTTTTAGTCACAAATCTATTTAAAACTCACGACAATTTAACAAAAGAAGCCTAAATAAAATTTGTTTAAGTAGTATCGCAACTCCTTTAGCTTTAATTTACCAAAAATCAATTACTACACTATTATTAAAGAAAGAAAATACAACAGAACTGCTAAACTATACACCCGTGTCATTTACATCTATATTATACAAAATTATAAAAGCATTTATCATAAAAGCTAATGACTCATTTCTTAGAAAATAAACTGCTGTCATAAAGTTGACATTGTATGTATGTACATTAAAATGGGTGAATACTTGTCAACGTGGCTTGAGATTTTTAGTGTGTACTTCAAAAAGCTTTGGGTCTAATTAAATGTAAATTTACATATTTTAATGTGGAAATGGTAACGTTGCTATAAGCGGTATTTGTAAGACTTCTTGAATTTGTTATAACCGTATGGTAGCCTTAATTACAAAAGGATTTTGATGAATTAAAGAAAATGCAAAGAAGATCAACAAAGTTAGTTTTACAACTAAAGAACATGTCATATGAAAACAATTGGTTTGAACAATATTGAAGAAAATACGAGCAAGAGGAGATCTTATGCAGCAATAAGGATTTATGCACAAAATAGACAAAAAAAGGTGGTACAGAAATCTAAGTTTGGCATTTAACTCGTTCAAGCCCGGTTTTTTCGGTACGGGGCAACGAATACATATTAGAAAGAGAAACTGTACGATCATGTTTACAGAGTTATAATTTCTTCACCAACTGATTTTGTAATTATTGGAACTTGCTGCTAAATAAAATCGTAAAAGCAAGATTGTTGAATGTTTTCAAAGCGCAAATTGATTACTATTTTTGTTAACTCGTGTTTCTTAATTGTATGGGCAGTCAAAAACGATGTTTGCATCGTATTTGTTTTTATTTTTTAATTTTATTATTATTAAAATGTTTATTTTTATTGTTGCAGCAATAGTTTTTACTGCTATTAAAGTTTAATGTAAATTATTAATTCAAACATATTTGTAAAATGTTAATCCAAATATATTGAAGGCACTCCTACGACTTAATTTATATAAGTTCATTACATAACATGGTTTTATGTTATTTGTTATATGTCATTTACGCATCTTGAAAATTTGCGACAGTTATATACTTTAAAATAGTTGCAACCCAATAAGTTATTTTAGGATAGCCGGGTGTAATTTATATAAGTCTTAAGGTCAGTTTCAACTCTTTATTTTTTCTACGGGAACGTGAAAGGGTAAAGAAAAATAATCAGGTGAGCATGCGTAGTTTCATTTTAAAATTGTTTGAAACAAAATTACGCATGCTCACGTGATTATTTTCCCTTTCCCGTAAAAAAAATTTAATCCCTATTAAATCCCTAACGTCATTAAATGTTCTAGAACTTTCCGGAATTACACTCCCCCTTGTTCCTTACGGATCATCCATATAGCAATCAAAGTATTTCGAAGGCATGCGACGTTCCCGACCACTCCGTCGCAAAAGCATGTCGATTTCTTGGGGTCTATCTTCAGCTTCGACATTTTCCTCGTTCGTCTCAAATACTTCTTTAACTTGCTCTCCTTGATTTTTAGCGTTTTCTTGACCAGTTTCAGTATTCATCTCTATTTCCACATCAGGGATAATGCAGGACTGAGTATCATTTCGAGGTCTAACGTGTTTCACATGACGCGGAATGCCGTTCACTTCTACGATTTGTTTCGACGCATTCCGAGTTATCGTAGCTGGTTGCCACTTTGTATAGCACCTCGCATTTGGTGGTTTCAGCCAGTATTTATCGCCAATTCTACATTTCTCGCTCGTGACATTTTGCGCCGGAAGATTCATTTTTCCCAATCCTTTCACACCAATGGTATAACTGTATATTTTGTCGATCGGACTTGCACCATTTTTGTCGGCTGAGACATTGTACCAATATAGCGCTTCAGGTATCGACATTTTCGATCGTTCTGCTATTCTCTTGATCGTACGGTGGTTTCTTTTCACAATTCCATTTCCTTCAGGATAATAAGTGGCACTAAATCTAATTTGTACTCCCCAACTATCAAGGAAACTCCTTATCTCTTTAGTTTTAAATGTCGGCTCATTGTCAGTCATTATTTCAGACGGTGCTCCACGTTCACAGAAAATAAGACGGAGTATTCGGACTATGGCAAGACTTCCGTATGAGCTTGATAATTGTCGCCACAACGCGATTTTGAAGGTCCGCTATCAATTAGACTCAAAAACTTGTCAGTGCCATAATGCGTGATGTCCATGGCCAATCTCTCCCAGTTTCCTTCAACATCCAATTTCCCTTTTTCCCACCGTATTGGCGCTGGATCTATTGACTGACATGGTTCGCAACTTTTTATCACATTTCGAACATCGTTTTCAGTAGCAGTCGGAATTGTTTTACGAACAAAGTTTAACGTTTGATTCACTCCAAAATGTCCAGTTCTTTGGTGTATATCGAAAATAGATTCAGCCTTCGTAGCTGCAATTCCCATACAACTATTCCAACACTCTGGCACAGTCAGTTTGTTGAGCCATCTGCTGCGAACTCTTGTTAATGCGTCAGCCAAATTATCTTTAGAAGAAATGAGTTTCACCTCAACGCTAACATTGTATTCTTCAATTAGCTGTTGCAACACGCTCAGTTTTCTTCGAATCAGCATGTAACCCGTCGCATTTGATCTCAACTTTGATTTTCCTGTAAGGGCGTCATAAACCCAGTGGAATAGTGTCATGGAATCGGTAAAAAAAGTCAATTTCTTCAGCTTCCACATAAGAGCCATATTCATTCCACGTATCACAGCGTCTAATTCTGCCATGTTTATATGAATATCAGACGTTTCTTTTCGCAGCCATGTTGCATCCTCCGCAGTAGTTTCCCCAACTTGAATAAGAGCACCACCTCAGCAAATACTTCTTTAAGCACCCACTTAACGTTCTCATCACAAATTTCATCGTCCCAACCCTTCGTCAGACTGACAGCTTTCCACTTCAAGAGACTACAAATCACTCGCAGCCAACCACACACGGGTAAATGTCGTACCAACTGTCCACAGATTGAAAACACAACTCTCCTGGTTAACTTTTGCGAGATAGCATCAAATCGATTCCCTCTAGACCATATCAGTTTGTTACCAACCTTGCGCACACACAATCCTAACACACGAACTCCATTATCACCAATCTGCTCACCTTCTTTATTTTTTAAACCATATTTTAAAAAGTGCCTCTTGAAATAATCAAGACTCACCACACTTTCGTCTACGAAAATGTCGTCTACATAAGCGGACGTTCCACTCTTCACTAATTCGTCTTGATCAATGACGGCACTCACAACGAATTTCATGATCATTGGCGCAACATTCAATCCGAAACCAAACAATACCTTTTATTTTGAAACACCACTGTTTGGAAGGGCCAAAGAGATTTGCGTAAATCAATAATTGCTGGTTTGTTACCCATTCTTCTCCATTCTCTAAGCTTTTCGACACATTCATCTGCATCTCTCGTGTATGTCTCAATGAAATCGTTAGCTTCTCTCCAGTCCAGAACAGGTCGGATTTTGTTGTCTTTGTTTTTCTGAATGACAGCCATTAAACGAATTTGCCCTTTGGGTGGCCCCAATTCATTTTCGTCATACTCTAACAGCCACTTCCGATCAATCCAATCCTGTAGTTCGTTTTCATAGTCTGCTCTAGCGTATTGTGGAATTCCGTACTGTGCCACTTTATTATGCAATTGGTTGGGGCTTTCTCCATCCATATCCATTCAACACCATTAAAAACTGCTTCATGATCTTTCCTTTTTATTTCGATTTTCTTAACTTTGTCCTTATTCAAAGCCGGTGCTCCACAGTAACTTAATCCGAACTTCGCTTTTCCCAAAGGAGAAATGGACACTCCTCCTTGTAATTTAATGGAACTCATTCTGAGCATCATATCAACTCCAAACGGTTGGAAGTCCACTAAAATAACTTCATCACGTACTTTAATGCCATCAACCTCAAGAATCACGACCGCTGACCCATTGCACTGATGAACCTTTCCTTTAAACGTTACTACCTTTTGAGAGTTTGAGTACCTACATTGACTTTTGGGCAGGAATTTTAATCAAAATTGTCTTCGAACACCCTGTGTCTACTAATGCTGTCGCAACCATACCGTTAACTTTCAAACAAATAACAGATAATGCGCTCATTCCACCGTTGTTCAGGAGCGAGGTAGCGCAGATTCCTCGCTCCTGCAATCGTTTCCCTGCAGCTTCCAGCATTTCAATGCAATGTGTCTTTCCTCACCACATTTAAAATATCTAACAGTCTTCGGTGACAAGATCTTCGCAAGCAAACAATTCTTTGCAATGTGATTTAAATCTTTGCAGTTGTAACACACTAACGCGGTTTTTGTAGCATGGCGTCTAGATACAGCTCCAACAGTATCACTGTCAATCACATTTGCACAGTTCAAGGCAGCTCTCACTTTGGGTAACATTATATCAATCGGGTCCATTACGGCTCGAAATCTTGATGATAAGACTTCTGGCAAACCCACAACAAACGCCAAACGCACAGACTCCTCTGGTAATTTAGCAAGATAGGCTGATCGTCTTAAATCAGCCAAAAACACGTCGGCTTTTTCTCCGTCACATAATTTTCGTTTTGTAAACAGTTCATATGCAGTATAGGCATCTGCAGAAAACGCCGCTAATAATACACGCTCGACTTCCGCTACATCTTTTTTATCTCCCGCGGTTAAAGCATTGTACACAGCATAAGCAGCTTCTCTGATAAGAATCAGAAAAAGTAGTTCAAACTTTAAGTTCTGAATTTCAGCAATCACTTTCGTTCGTTGAATCCAAACAGCAGCATTCGAAGTGCCATCATACGTTTCAAATAATCTCGAAGTGCCATCATACATATCAAATAATCCCATACTTGGTTCCATGCCCGGTTAGCTTGTAGTTTTTTCTCGTAATCAACAAATTAATAAACAGCAATAATCTTTTCTCCTAACTAAAAACTCTCCTTTTACAAATTTTTTCCTCAATATATATACCCTATGCTTTTCCTAAAATATCCTTCCAAACACCGTCATAAATCACCGCAAACACATATTTACAATTATTATTGGTAAAAACTATTAAAGCTATTAAATTCCTAACGTCATTAAATGTTCTAGAACTTTCCGGAATTACAAATTTAAATTGTATCTCTCGGATATTGACAGTGATGATGAATCAGATTCAACAAAAGAAAATGACGAGGCAGATGTTGTTGAAGATAATCTTTTTGATGATGATAAAAAGTAATACTTTTTATTACAATTCAGAAAGTAGTAGCAATGATGGCGTAGAAGAAAATTCATGCAATGGGAGTAATGATTTAACTGTTCTCGTAGAAATCAAAAACTGTTCTCGTAGAAAACTCGTAGAGATGATGTAAAATGGACTATTGTGTTGAGGTAACTGGAAGATTTTAAGCTCAGAATGTGTTTACTGCCAAGAGCGGAACAACTTCTTATTGTCGTAATGTTTTGACATCTGTTGATGCATTTAGACTAATTATGGATGAAGGGTTTATCAAAAAATGCACTGTTTTATCTGCCAATTTATCAAATGAAGGATGGACTATTGTTCCCAACTAAAGCTCGATGTCGCTTTACACAGTATATGCCTAATAAACCGGACCAGAGTGGAATAAAATTCTGGATTTTAGCTGATCTAAAGACTAAATATTGTCCCAGTATCAAACTGTATCTAGGAAAAAATGAAAGCCATGTAGAAAATTTGGGTACTCATGTGGTTATGTCACTAATGGAACCTTATTTTGGCCGCGAGTATAATGTTACTTCAGATAACTTTTTTACAAGTGTCGATCTTGCAACAAAATTTTTGCAAAAGAGAACGTCAATTGTTGGAACAGTTAAACATAGTAGAAAAGAAATTCCAGCATTTAATCCACTTTACGATTCGAATTTTTACATAAATGGACCATTAAACTTGATTGTCTACCAGGCAAAAAAAAAAAAACGGTAATTTTATTATCAACACTTTTGATAATAAAATTACAGAGGGGCGACTAAGCAAATTAATGGAAAGAAGAAACCAGAGGGAATACTTTATTATAATGCAAATAAATGTGGAGAGAATATGTTAGATTCAATGTGTCGACAAATGTCAACAAAATCTGGGTGCCGACGGTAGCCGCTAGCTGTTTTATTCAATATTTTGGATTTGACCGGTGTAAACGCTTGGATCATTTTAAAAAAGTTACACAACAAAAAAATTTGAGACGAAAGTTTATTTACACTTTATCTGAACAGTTAAGAGATGCAAATATTACTCACCAAAAATCCTTAGTTGCTGCCAACAGTAATACCACATAGCTACCAACAGTAATACACAACTATCAACTCGTTTGAGATGTCAGATAAAAACAAACTGCAAACGTAATCTAGCATCAAGAGTATGTGCAAATTGTAAGAAACCTGTTTGTAGAAAGTGCTTGTTAAATATATGCAAACATTGCAAATAACCTTAATTATTTAGCTAATTGTTATGTATAATTCTTGCACGTTTTCTATAAGGTGGATCAATTGATCCACCTTAGGGTTATTAGGTATAAATATTTATAGCCGCATCTCTGAATGTGTTTTTAATGTAGTTTTTTTGCTTTTTAGTAAATCTAAATAATAAAAGTCATAAAATATCATTTTATCAACATCAAAATTTTAGCTTCAGCAAAGTATCAAAGTCGTGTTTGGATCAATTGATCCACCTTGGGGCTTCTAGTGTTAAGAAATTATACAAAAAACTGGTAAAAAATATGGTATAATTTTCTTTTCTCGAGTGTAAACAATTATTCTCGAGTGTAAACAAAATGTGGTATAATTTTCTTTTCTCGAGTGTAAACAATTATTTTCTATTTCTACATTAATGATCAATCAGCACCACATAAAACTAATTATTGTTTTGTGAAAAACCGTTTTGCTCTTTGTTACAAAAAAATTTATAAAATCATAAGTTTTGGGTTTGATCTTTCTGTTAATCCATTATTATCTTTAAGCCTACTGTGCTATCTAGAAACGTCTATTCAAATATTTCACACGCATTTATGTTAACGAATATAACAGCTATTGGTTGCAAATGCGGTAATTTTTATTTTTTATTTTTTTGTTAAAACATAGACATCAGTTCATTTGTCACAAAATTTTCAATTTATTGTATATACAAATAAGTTTATTCTTTTTTACTCAAACAAACTTATTACACAGGATAATCTTTAAAAATAAATTTTATAAAAATTATAGAAAGTATATAAACAAAGAATATATATGGTCTTGAAAATTATGAAATCGCTTGAAACTGCAAATAAATTCGCGTAACTCGGGTTAAAATTTAAAGCGTTCATTGTAATGAAGCGGCGGTTTTAAATATTAACGAATTATTTTATGGCAAAGTAAAGGTGAGGTTTTACTTAATAAATATAAAAGCATTACTTTATCATTTTTATATATAATAAATTGTTAGAAAGGTTTTGGCCACGTGATAATTTTATTCCGCTAAAACGAACATATACATTTTATTAACAATATTTTAAGCCCTATTCTGTATTTTATCTTTCTTACCAAACGTAAAAAAATAAACGAAGTTGTAATTTAATTACAAAAATGTAAAAATAAAGTTTATAAAATGTTGGAAGGTTGATTTACTAACACTTAAAAAGTATTAAAAATTGTTAAAGCTGCTTTTTAAAAAAAAATTTATCTATAGGAAAGAGGGGGTATAAGCGAACAGCTGAGCGGAAATGCAAAAAAAGACAACTGTTATACGAAATGAATCATATTTGTTGCATATCATTTAGTTTAGTTAATCAGTCAAAAACTCTCAAAAGCAATTTTTATAAATCTTTTGATAAAATCAGAGTTTATGGCGAAAACGAAACTTTGCTTTCATGGCTAGCTAAACAATAACAGTCGTTTTCTCTAACACCTCTGGTTCTCTTTTTTTTCTTTGGTTTATAATCAGTATCAAATTGATTAATATTCTTCATTTCCTTTAGACTCCTATCACCATCCAATAAACTCAAATCGTGAATAACACGTCTTAAAATATATTTAAACGCACAAAGACGTTTATTAGACATGCTAAACATGTCTTGTGTTTACCAGGCAGTTTTTACTTTTTGTTTTTTTTTTACTTTTCTTCTGCATTTTTCCTTTAAAAATTCTTTCATTGGAGGACTAGTAAAAATGGTAAAATGTTTTTTTTCTCAATCATGGTCTGGTTTCCTTTTGAAGAAAATTATAGTGGCATATTTGAAGCAATTTTAAATGATTTGATCGAAATGGTGCCAGTTCAGTGGTTAATGTCCTACTGTGTCAAAAATAAATTATTGAATTTTATAGAATCTAAAGTAGAAATAACAGCTGCTTGAGATCCGTTGGCTTTTTTATTATTGATTATGTGATTAAATGCTTGTGTAAACAATTCAACAGTTTTGTATTGAGTAACTTTCGCTCTGTATTTGCAGCCATAAAAATGTCACAGTCAAGGTCGGCGCGAGTAGGTGTTACGTGGGGCAGCGCTATTACAATTTTTGCTGGCTATTAAAAAAAAGGTTCTTGTTTTTTAAAGTTTGCCGACTAGCAGGTCTAAAAGGCCTACATTTGTCAACTGACTCGACTTAAAGGGTCAAATTTGCCATCTAAATGAATGCAAAATTTACTGAAGAGGGTGGGTGGGGGAAGAGGGGGGGGAGGAGTAAGATATCTCACCCTACCCTAACACACTCCTTATTTTCACCGGCCTTGGTCATATTCTTTTTTTGTATGCTGATTTAAGTAGACAAAATTATGTTAAATCTGACGGCTCTGAATCGCGTGATTGAATGGATAACAACTCAATGTCTCTTTGACGACAGAACTGATAGCAATCAAGTTTAATATGATTCTCATGGTTATCAAGTATTAATAATATCGGCTCGTCTTTGGTTGGTTTAGTAAATGAGATAAAGTAATTAAGCCAGTCAACAACTAAATTTTCGTTGATCTAAGCTGAGTAACTGGCACTTATATCATCATTGCTTCTCGGGAACAATTTATTATTTGTGCGTTTTTTTATACGCAAAAAATGTATGAATATACTCTACGGAAGCACGTAAACGTTTTTGCTAAACTTTTTTTCACTATTAGCAACTGTAACAAACATTATTCAAACTATTTGTAAATTAATATTATTAAAAATATCTTATATATGTAAAACATGTTGAATCTAGTCTTGCAACAAACTACTTCTTGTTCCGTTACAGTTATTTTTTCGGGGGCTTCTTCAAGAATTATTTGTTTTTTTTCAAAGAATCTCATAATAGAATCAATATTTATGAAAATCAGAATTTGATAAATATTAGTAAAACTCGATGGCGGTCTAAAAATAATGCGGTTTTTAAGGACGACAGAAAGCAATTTGTACATGTGCAAATTGTATTTGACCTTTATGAAATTTCTTTTACTAATGATTTTTCAAACAGAGTAAGAAGTACAGCTCAAGATTTACTAGGTCGACTTACCCGTTATGAAATAGTATTAACAGCAATGATGTTTTTGCAAATATTTAAGTTTACAACTGCTCTATCTGATTACCTACAAACATCTGGTCTAGATTATAATTCAGCATGGAGAAAAATTGATGGAACAAAAAGTCTTTAAAAGAAAACCAAAGAGAATTTTTACCAGGCAGCGCAGGAGCAAAAATATTTATTAAATTTGTATCCAGTTTAATTTGGGAAAATGAGTCAGACATTGATATAGAATTAGAGCTTTCTGAAAAGAAAAGAAAAACTATTCCAAAACGTTATGGAGAAAATTCAAGTACTAACCAAAACATAGAAGATGGAGATTTGTAAAATCAAAACATTTAACATAGTTATGGATAGATATTGCTTACTTAGAAGGTAGATTTTTGGGCAGTAAAGAACTTTATTGTGATCTTGAACTATTTGATCCACGAATGTTTGAAGAAATTGCAAAAAATGGGATTCAATCTGAAGCTATTCATAATATTTGTGAACTTTTACCTAATATTGATAAACTGGGAGAACAATTATTATCGTTTGTTAAATTCTGGCCTCAAATATTCAAAACTGATATTAAAGATGTATCATATACATCTCTAATATAAGTTTTGGATATTTATATACCAAAACCAAAGCAATTTGCAAGAAAATTCAGACTGAAGATTTTGAATACTCTAAGGAAAATGATTATAATAAGAGTACAAGAAAAAAAAGTCTATTATTGTCTATTATGCATTACAAATGTTATTTATGAATTCAAAATGTATTCTTTAGAGTATAATAAATTATTTGAAGAATACAATTTCCTTTTAACTATTCCTCTTACTCAAGTAACGCATGAACTATCGTTTTTGAAATTTAAAATTGTAAAAACACGTTTAAGAAGTTGCCTTTCACACAGGAGAATTTGGAATCATTGTTTTTGATGAACTGTGAAAAAGAATTGTTGGCAGACATTACACCGGATCAAGTCATTGACTTACTGTATGAAAAAAGTACGGAAATGTTAAGAATGTATAGAACTGAAATTAAAATGTTGATTTGGTTTATTACATAGGTCCATGTTAATTGTATAGTTTTTTCGAATATATAATAGATAACGTGGCTATAATTATAGATATTCATGGAACCCATTGCTATTATTAAGTATATTGTATATAGTAAGTGGGCCCTAATTATACCCAGTTTCCCGGTAGGGAAAATGGATATAATCACGCACATATGTGTGTGTATATATATATATATATATATATATATATATATATATATATATATATATATATATATATATAGGTATTTTAAAAAAGTAGCACTCTTATTTATTACATATTTATTACATAATTGCAATTAGAAATTCTATAGAATTCCATAAAATTTCTGAGAAAGAGTTTCTGTTAATTTCTATAAAAATTCCTATGGAACTATTTTTCTACTTTTTTTTCTATAGAAAAAAAAGTTTTATGGCAATTTCTATAGAAAGTAATAGAGATTCTATAGAAATTCTATAGATTTCTATAGAATTTCTATAGGCCATATGTTTCAAAAGTTTATGGAAATTCTGTAAAACTTTTTTTCCTGGGAGACCATCTTAAATTCAGAAAAAAAAACTTTAAATCGAATATTTGCGTGTGACATTTAACATTAGATATTCATGTATTTGCGCATTGACGCAACAATCATCATAAAAAGTGTTCCCTTCATCATTACTAGTTTGTTCATTTATCCAACTTTTCGCACTGTCGTACCTTTTTAAGCTGTTTTTGTCTTTACATACATGCAAGCTTCATGTATGTAAAGACATGTGGCTTTGTTATTTGTTTGACAATCATGCAAATTTTTTTAAGCAATTTTGCAATGTTTTTTGAAAAAGCTTTTGTAGTTTTGACTTAGACTTTTTGAACTTATTTTGTATTTTTCTGACTTTTGATTTTGAATATTAAATGTGCAGTTTTTGCTTGGTTTTTGAAAATTTGTTAAGAACTTTAGAAATCCAAGGAAATAAAATCTCTTTGATTTTTACTAATAAAAGAAAAATTTCTAAAAAATTTTATAATTTTTTTTCTTAAAATTTTAATTCTCAAGTTTTAAAAACCGTTTAATAGATGATGTTTGTATTTTAATTTAAATTTATACGGTTTCAGATTACATTAAATTGATATTGATGTAATGCGTATTTTGTTTAGAATTCTCACTTAGGAAAAAAATTATTAGAAAATGGTTAAAGACATCAAAAATTCTTAAATTCTTCTATGAAATATTGCAATTAATAGCAACAATGAGCGGAAAATTTAGTGGGTTGATTGTTTTTTGATATCGTTTCCATTACATATAAACTGTTAAAAAATGTTTAACATAAAATTATTTTGGTAAATGGACAAAAGCAACTAATATATCGTCTATATCTCTCAATGATATATTATATAAACTAGATGTCTAACTTTGATCCAAAAAGTGAAGCCCCCTTTGCCCTTTTTACCAATGGCGGATTAAATTTGTAAACAAGTATTACTTAATTTTTTTATCTTAAATGAAGTAAATATATTTTAAATGTAAATACTATTTATGTAAAAGTGTTAGGAGGAAATTAGAATACTTGTAAAATAAAAATTTATGATTCATAAATTTATTTTTGATTACAAAGGGATTAAAGTCTTAAATAGAAGAATAAAACGACAGACGCTTCTGAAGCATTTATATGAATTATAATATTTTTTAATAAACATAGGCTCATAAAAAAACTTTTATAAGTAATAAAGGAAGAAGTTGAGATCTCCTATTGAATAACTTTTCTTTAGGTTAGTTATTTTCAAAATCTCCTTTGATATAATATTTAAAAAGTTATAGTTCTTTCATATGGCTATCCATCAACAGATTATTAGCAGATTTTTTAATTTCTTGATATATTAGGTAAATTTCTTAGTTGATACAGATTTAAGCACCTATATATTTTCGGCTATAAATAAAGTTTCGAATATAAACTAAAGAAAATATATTGCATAAAATTTTTTAGTTTGCAATAATATAAAAATGTTTGAAAGGAATAGTATTTTCAAATAGATACCTGCTGAGTAATTATCTCAATTTTTTGAGTTAAACTTGGAGG
This sequence comes from Hydra vulgaris, assembly GCF_038396675.1. NCBI lineage: Eukaryota > Metazoa > Cnidaria > Hydrozoa > Anthoathecata > Hydridae > Hydra > Hydra vulgaris. Next base: position 32,427,359 of record NC_088932.1, on the reverse strand, counting down.
TGTTTTGTAATGCTATAAGTTTGACCTAGCCAATATTTTAAAGTTCAAACATTATTGTCAAGGCTAGATCTTCATTTTTTTATTGCCTAAGATAATAACTTTTTACAAAAACAGTTTACGCCAATTTAACAAAAATTCTAAACATATTTGTCCGTTGACCCCCTTTTAAAAAAGTTATTTTTTGAAATTAAAATGAAGTTACACTAATTAATTTCATTTTAATTTCTCTTTTTGGTTTACTACTTCTGAACACCATAGATTTTTAGTGTAGCTAAAATATTATTTACCTTTTATTATTTACAACGAAAAAAAAGGTGGTAAAATTATAAGAGTAATTTTTCTAATTGCTTTAATTTTTTAAAACATCCTCATTTAACATCATTATAAACATATAAAAGTTTTGAGTTTGTATCATGCCTCAAAGATAACCATCTTGAATACAAAACATGTCGACCGCAAACGTGTACTTTCTCGCGGTAGTTGCTCTCCAACTTTAAGTCAATATAAGATCTTCTCCGCTTTCACTTTTATAAATTATATCGTTTTACATTAAAGATGAGTTTAAGATTTTAAATAGCATTTTAAGTCGTTTCGTTTGTTTAGTTGTTTTTATATTTTTATATTTGCCACAGTTTAACTGATAATCTATATCTTTGTGGTTATGTTATTTTAGGGGGTGTATTTAGCGTATTTAACTGTTGGTTTGCTTGTACTTGTGTTGGTTCAATTTTTCTGTTTGTTTTTTTTTCTACAATTTCCGATTCTACAATATTGCCCTCTTCCTCTTATTTAGATATAATATATTATAAAGGTTGATCATGAATTTCAGTGTGTGATTATTTAAAAATTTAAATTCACTTTTCACATCTTTAATTTTTTTTTATTCTTAGCAAGATAACAGAAAGTATTTGAAGAAACTGATTTGTTACTGAAAGTTTTAGGGCTTTAGGATATATTTTTTTCGAAACCTGCTAACTCATTTAGCTCAAACATTAAAAAATGTATGGTAAAAGTAAAGTTTGTAAGCGATGTAACAACATTTGCGTTAAAGAAAGAATTTCAACAATCACAATAAACAATGTTATCCAACAGAAAAAGAAAAAAGTGGAAAAGAAGTGGAAGTTTTACATACTGTGTACCTTAATGCTGGTCTGTAAAACATAAAGTTTTATCTTTTTATGCATTTCCTTACAATACTATAAACCTTAGAGAAATATAGCTGCACAAACTAAAAAGAAGCGACCAGTGAGGGATTGAGGCTTAGCGTCGTAGGGAGGAGGGGGAGGGGAGGGGGAGGGCAGAGAATGAGTAGGGGGGCCACAGGGTTGGGGGTGGCATATTAACTCCTATAAACATTTTTTTTGAAAATCACACTTGTGATAAATAGGGGAGAGTTTCTTTAACTGGAACACTAAAGGAGTAAATATTTATTAACCAAAGATGGCTTAACTATAAAAACATTGATAGTTCGATAAAAACAAACATACAACCCCACTATACTTTTAACCATAATTTAACTTAATTGATTAAGTTAAATGATGGTTAAATAAATTGATTAAGTTTATATTTAATACAGATGTTTTTCTATAATTTTAAAAACAATTTATTCAGATAATAATAATATATAATACCATCAAACCATTAATTTCTAAAAAGGATGTTTTTTATATGAAAATTTTTTTTCCAAAATACTGTTTTAATTTGTTAAAAAAGAATTATAAACTTAAAAATTTAATAACATTTTATAGTTTTTAATGGAAAAAAGAAAATAGTAACAGCCTTCAAAGTTCTTAACTAGTTTAAGAAGCAGCATTTAAAAAATTCTTAACCAGTAGTAAATTATTCAAGGGACTCTCATAACTTACATGTTTAAAATAATACTTTTATAAAACAGCCATTAATCTAGCTAGATTAACCACCGTATTATGTATTTACATAGCAAGGTAAATACAAATACCGGATTCAAATTCTTAAGGTTATATGACAAAAATTTAAGGAAATATAAGTAAGTTAAATAAAGTACATTAAATATCAACTACATCAAACTTTGATGCAGTTAATATTTATGTGTGTAGCTTTGATGATCAAAGCTACATCAAACCATCAATTTCACACTACCAACTTCTAAAGTGTTTACATATATACGAAAACATTGATACTAGCGGTACGGCAACTTAAACTGTATTATAATTGAACCCGTCATTTCGAAAAGGACATAAGTCCAAAACTTTTAACAATTAGTTTATAAGTTTGAATTAAAAATTTCTGTATGATTTGTGTTTTTTCTATAAAAAATAAAAAATACATAAGTTAGATATGTTCTTTATTTATCTACTTCTATGTTTAGTTTCTTTAGCAACCCAGACATTATTTTAATAAAAATCATATTTTTGTTGATTTTGAAAAGTTTTAGTAAATGGACTTGTGCCTTTTTCGAAATGACAGGTTCAATTTTCATTACTTAATTTTAAAATTTAGGCGCGTTTTTTTAGAAACATGAAACTTGACAAATAAGAGTGGAAAAACTTAGTTAGATTGCAATCTATAAATTTATATTCCTTTCTATAATAAAATAAAGTAATGTTTTGAAAAAAAATTTATTTTAGGTTAAAACTTTTTTATCATAGAAATATAAAGAAATTGTTCCTTCAGAACATCCCTCTTCTTTTAATCAGTGCCGTAGCATAGGAGGCAGAGCACTCCCTCAAACCTGTCCTTACGGCCCCAAAATTTTAAAAACCTTTGATTATTAGGTACTACTAAAAAAAAAAGATCCCTCAATCTTAGTAAAGGGCCCTCTAAAATTAGAAAAAGGGTCCTTAATTTTGCTGCCTTCCACCTTACCCCTTTCCGGATTAAGGAAGCCGTGAGAGCAGCCATGTATTTGCTCTGCTTTTAGTAAATTTCTTCAATTAAAACATTCCAACGTCTTCAGGTAATTATTTTAAAAATAATATAGACTTAAAGCGTCTTCAGGTAATTATTTTTAAATGCGTCATTTGTTTTTCCCACTGTTAGAACCCGACTCATTTAGCAACACTTAATCTTAGCTTCCAAAATCGGCTAAGAATAAAAAATAAATAATCTAGAAAATAAATAGTTATTCTACGAATAATATTACACATAGGCGACGGGGGGCCATGGTGGCTCAAAATGTGCGTGTGTGTGTGTGTGGGGGGGGGGGGCATGGGCATTTTTTTGCCTACCTTGGCTGAAAATACGCACCATGTAATGCTGAGTTGGCTCAAATTTTTGTTTTCTCCCTCTTTTTTTAAGGGCCCTTAAACACAGCCGGGTCCCGAGACAATATACCACTGACCTCCCCACCCTCCTCTCTACGGCCATGGGCATGGGAGCCATGTTGTTTACTTACACCAGTAAGTATAGTATAATTAAAAATAATAATAATAATCAAAAATATATATTTAAAAAAATAATAATTGGAATGAAAAAGTTGATACCAAAAACAAGATATATTAAAAAAAAAATATATTGTTTATAAAGCTCATAATACATAACACTGCCAGAATATTCCAGCGTGGTATTATTTGTTATTGTTATTGGCGGTTAGTTATTATAAGTCTGCAAAAATTTTATGATTGTAGTAAAGGGTTGAAGAATAAAAGAAACTATTTCATAACTATGGCTATAAGACTTTAATGGCTTTAATTTGCAAAATGACGTTCCAAATTACAATCATTTTGAGCAAATTGAAAAGGTTTGAAAACTTTTAAAATTAAAGGTTTAAAATATATTAAATGAAAGCGTAGTAGATCAAGTGAACTAAATATTTAAAAGTATGGCATCATTTTTCTTACCAAAACTACAGATAACCATTGTAAATTAGATACTGTTTTGAAATGGAAAAAAGAATTTAATTTAAAGTATGAAATCAAAATAAATAATGTTGTAAGATTACGCTGTTTGCTTTGCAAGCAATATGAATCTCGTATTAAAAACATTAAAAATTTTCTATTTCGTGGATTTGCCCTGGAACTCCGTCAATTAAAAAAGACAGCGTAAGAAGCCATTGCAACAGTAAACAACATAAGGAAGCTCATCTTATCGATTATCGGAGTAAATCGGTGCGGAAGGTTTTAAAGAATACATAAATAAAAACACTGATATTAAAAAAAGGCTGCGACAAATGGGTGAAAAAGATCGTGACTCGCCTAAAAAGAAATTCAATGCAGTTCACTACTTGGCAAAAAAAGAACGTCCATTTTCCGATTTCTCTGATTTGTTAAAGCTAATTAAAAAAAACGGCATTGATCTTGGTAATAGTTACTCAACCAATCGAGCTACTGGTATTTTTACAGGTTACATTGGTAAAATTGTTAGAGGTTCTTTCAGAGAGGATTTTATAAAGTCAAGATATTCAATTTTAAGTGATGGCAGATATTGCTACACTCGAACAGGTATTAGTATATGTGTTGTGTTTCTTTGAGGGCAGTCCATGCGTTAAACTTTTGTTGGTTGAAACTTTTATCAGAAGCTTGAGAAAAATCCGTTCCTAAACCAGCAAAATCATACGGTACTCGTTGGCTGGATCATAAGTGGAATGCGATGAAAATAGTTGTAGATAATTATGATGCATATATTTCTCATATAAAGTCTCTTAGCCAATCAGATTCTAAGCCGTCGAAAAAAGCCGAATTAAAGGGGTTTTTAAAAGTTTGGAAAAATACATCTCTTATAATATATTTATCTGTTTATCTAGATGTTCTAGCACAGTTGAGAAACTTGAGCGTTGGCTTTCAGCAAGATTTATATGATCCTGTAAAAGCTGTCCGCAGGGTGCAGCAATTCAATTGGACAATGGAAAAACTTGGTTATCTTAAATAGTTTTTTAGGCAATATTTCAACAGAGCAAACTATTTTAACAAACCACAAAATTTAGTTGAAAGTATAGTCAAAAAAGATGGCAATTTTATATACCAAAACATTCTTTTAGAAAATTTTAATAAAACTAATGCATCGGTGCATTAACACATTTTTACTGATATAATGATTAGTTTAAAAACTAGTATGCATTTACGTTTCAAAGATATTAAGGTATCTCCTTTATTCTGTAACTTAACTTTTCTTTTGGACATTTCTTTTTGGCCAATGAACCCTGTGATTATATTTGGTGATAAGGAAATAGCAGGAGTGGTTCCACATTTTAAAGACCTCCTAAAAAATGGAGTGTGTGAAACTGATAAATTTTTATTGAGTGGATTGTTTTAAAAAGTTATATATTTCCAATGTTAAAAGATGTGTTAGACGTATTTGAGTTGCTTTTAATTTGCCCATTTACAAACGCTAACTTAGAACATATGTTTTCCCCCATTAATAGAGTAAAATTGGATTGGAGAAACAAACTATCACGTAATCGTCTTGAATCTCTTTTACAAATAGGCCAAGAAGGAAGCAGCATCAAGAAATTCGACCCAATCCCTGCTTTGGATGCATGGTATAAAGATAAAATAAGAAGACTATCTGCTGCTCCTCATCGCTATCTGGAAAAAGAAAAAAAATCTGCCGATGCAAATTGTATCAACCTTTCTCTATTTCCAATATCAGATTTAAAAGAGAAAGTGATAACTCCGATGTATAAACTTATTATGCTATATTTTTTTTAATAAAATTCTTATTGACTTATTATTAGTTTATTATTAAGTTATGTTTTATGTTTAAAACTGTCATCAAAATGAACTTTAAAGTCGTAAAAACATAAAAGTCATTAAAAATAAAATATATGCGCATATGGGTTGGCAAAGTAGTAATTGTTATTTTTTATATTTTGAGAATTTTAAACCGCAATATTTTTTTTAATCTCATGTGTTTTTTATTCATATTAAATTACATAAATAAATAATAATATAAATAATTGTTAAATAATCTGTTACTCATAATTACTAACTATTTTATAATATATTTATCTAAACACAGTATTTTTTTAAATTACATATTTTAGTTTATAAACATAATTATAAACATAACTAAAAAATAATCAAAATAAGTCCGAAAATTTAATTGAATCTAGAAAAATTACAAAACTTCAGAAACGTTTACATGTATGAACTTCTAAAATTTTCAATTTGTAAAACTATTTCGAATGGTTCGAAAAAAATGCACAAAAATGGTTTTCAAGAAAAACAAAATTTGAAGACCAGAAACTTTTACGGAATTTTTAATTTGCGATCACTTAATTCGCCCCATGTTATTTAAAGTGGTTAAAACCATTAAGTTTAAATACTTTATGCTCATTAGGTGACTTTATTGTTTTTAATTCTGTTACAAATAAAGTCAGGTGCTTAATTTGTGGTCTTTTTATTAAATTTTTCTACTGCAGTAACAATATATTTTAAATTTAGAAACAGCTAACATAATTTGTATGAAAAATAGTTCTATTTGACATAAGAATTAGGATGGTACTACTTTGAGATTGATGAACCTGAACCCCATTGACATGCAAAATCAAAGAATTTTATGATAAAAATTATGTTCCTGGCCGCCGTTGCAAAAAAAAGATTTGACCAACATAAAAATGAATGGTTTGATGGAAAGACTTGCATTTGGTCATTTGTAAAGCAAGAGCCTGCGAAGAGAAATTATTTGAATCAAAGTAAAGGAACACTATAGTGTTCCCTTACTTCGATTCTTACTGTTAATTACAACTCTAATTGTTGTAGATAAGTTTGAGTATTGCAACATGCTTTTAAATAATGTTTTACCAACTATACACTCAAAATGGCTTGGAAATCATATTTAAAGGACTAAAACTGTTTTTATACAACAGTACAATGCAAAGCCTCATATAGCAATTGATGATTCCAAATTTATAATGAACGCGTTTCAGGATGAGATAAATATTCGTTTAATTTACCAGCCATCAAACAGTCCAGATGTGAATATCCTAGATTTAGGATATTTTAGAGCACTACAAAATTAATACTTAAGTAACAGCCGCCCCAATGTTGACGAGATAATCAACATTGTACATGAAACGTTTGACAAAAACTTAATAAAGTTTTCTTATTGCTTTAACCTCATATTGGAAAGAATCAACCAAGAAAACTTACCAATTTCTCTTTTTGTCAAACAAAGTATTCTAAGAAAACTCCTTAAATTTTTAAAGCTGTTAATAATCTGAATTTTTGGTTGATTATTATATTTTCATATATGAGCACGAGTAGATAAATAAATATACAAAAATAAGATAGAAGGATAGCCTAGTTTTCGTTTATTGTGGTATATAGTTTTGCGTTTGAGTGTATTTTCACATACACAGAGGCCAGGGTGTGACATTTTAGGTGGGGGGGGGGGGGAGTTTTGGCAAAGCATTAAAAAACCTAAATTAGTAAATAATATACTAAAAAGAACCTACTTAGCTAAAAAAGAAGAAGTAAAACACTTTGAAAAAAAGTTGGGGAGGGGGACATGGTTCCCTGGGTTCCCGTCACCGTAGCTCATAATACAAGTTTTCAAATAATTTTTTATTTTCTCAAAAAAATCATTTTATTAAAAATATTTGATTTTTATCTCATAAAAATTAGTAATAAAATCAAATTGGAATAGTATTTTGGACGTCTGTGCCTGCTTTCATAGCCATATCTCTCAGCAAGCTCACTTTTGATTAAAATTAATGTCAATCCAACAAGGCATTGTTTTGTCATTGTTGATTACATATAGTTTTGATAACTTTTATTCTACTGAATATCATCATAAGCAGTTGTAAAATAAAGAGTCAACTCAATTTTGGAGAGTAGGGTAGAGCGGAGCTAGTTGAGCAATTTTTACTAAATCTAACAGATCTCATGAACGGTGTGTCGGATTTACTTAATTCAGCGGGGTAAGTTGAGCAATAGTGTGTGGTAAGTTAAAAAACCAACATATAAATGAATATGTATAGCGTGTGTATAGTTTGTACACACATACAGTTAGTGAAAAACATAAACTTTTTAACTTATGCACTTTAATGACGTAAGTAAAAAAAGAAAAAAATTAAATAGTAAGAAAGCGTCATAAAATATAAAAATATAATTTTATTCAACTATCTTGAACTTTGAAGCCTGATTTAAAAATTACTTATTTTTAAATATATATATATATATATATATATATATATATATATATATATATATATATATATATATATATATATATATATATATATATATATATATATATATATACATATATATATATATATATATAAATAATGTACCGCTCTATTATTTCTCCTCAAAGTTGTTTCTTTGTGTTCGATAGTTCAGTTTTATTTATTTTTTTCAAAGCTGCTCAACTTACCCCTACTAGATAAGGTGACGCATTAGTTAGACTTAAGAAAAAACAGTTAATTTTAATTAATAGTACGATAAATTAGTAAACTATTAACACTTAAGTGATTGCAGATAAAAATTTTTATAAGCATTCAAAAGAAAAATAGCAATTTTTTTTTTACTTTTTGGTCCAAAATAGAAAAAGTGCAGTGTATCTTATCCAATAGCTTTTCAGCAATCTATTGTTGCATATTGTGTTAACATTCTAATTCCCTAACATTCATCCATTAGATGTTTTGTCATGTGATGCGTAGTTTTTGAGATATTTTAACTGCCCAACTTGCTCCTATGCTCAACTAGCCCCGCTCTACCCTAAATAATATTTAAAGTTAGTTAATTTTTATTTTTTTATATCGTGCTTTTTCAACGACTAATAATAAATTTCTAGATTAGAATTGAATTAATGTCTAGATAAAATTTAGTAGTACTTTTACCGGATTTACAAAAAGGTGTTTTATATCTCTATATATAGAATAAAGCAATTTATTTTTAAAGCAAACAAAAATACTACACAAAATAAAATCTACAACACATAATAAAATCCTGGAGAAATATAATAAGTTCCTTGCCAAAAAAAAGTTCTTTAAGAACGTAACAAACCTATAGATATATGGGAAAGCAAAAAATAAAAGATCAACTAAGCAGTGGAGATTGTCTAAAACTTTGATTACCTAGTATCGAGGTACTCTCGAGTCCTTAATAAAAGGAAGGAGTCGTTTATTAGAATTTAGAAAATTTTCCCACCCACCCCAAGCTTATTAGCCCTCCCCCTCCTCCTCATTTATTAATTTTTACTTGATGTCAGCAAAAACTTTATATCTCAAAACTAAAAAAAATCAGTAAAAATTGGCCTTAAAAATTAGAAAATAATTAAAAATTACCGACCTAGTAATATAGAAAGACTATCTCAATTTGTCGAAAATGAGTTTTTTTTTATTTCTAACCAAAGTTTGGTGAAGAAACTATTTTTTTTTTTAGTTTGTTGATATAAGTTTTATACTTTGGTGACAAAAGTATAAAGCTTATATCAGCATATTAAATCCGATTGAAACTATTATAAAACAGCTGTTAGAAAATACGCATTTGACCTTTTTTATTAGATATGGTCTAGAATTATCCCTCCCCCTTTTATTCCTACCGCCCCCCTTCCTTCCCCTTGTATTAAGGACTCGAGAGAATTCAAAAAACGATTACTTTACGTAGATCATAATACTTGATATTTGGAACAGTTGTTAAAAACATTTCCCAGTCAACTTTTAAGAGAGTAATTCATTGTGATTACAGCTTACAAAGGTTACAAACTGCGTTTCAACTACGTTTCAACTACGTTTAACAATTTTCCTTTTTCTACGCAAAAGCGCCATTTTGACCTGCCGCTGGAATAATTATACAACAAAGACTGTACTACAATTTTAAACAATTTTCAGCTTCGTTTTTCCTCCATTCTGTAATACCTCCTTGGTTTTAATAACTTAACGTTTAATATGAGGAATACTTTTTAGAGGCCTTTTCTCTAAATGCTCAGTTTCAACTGTTTCTTTGGTTAATTATTTCCTAACTAACAAACCACGTCCCTGGTAGAATCGCGCTCAACTTGTTTCTCCGCACAGCGGCCTTGTTTTTCGAGGTTTGTATTTCGCAGTAATAGAGTTGAGAGAGGGTTGTAACCAAAAAAGTAGCCCCCTCAACTGTAGTGGCTATCTCGGCTTTGGGGAGGTGAATAATTAAAAAAAAAAAAAACTAATCGATATATATTCGAAATTTTATACTTTTTACATAAACCACTTTGTATAGATCTAACATTATTATGCAGGATTATACTATGAAAATAATAAAACTTTCGCTGAAAAGATGAATAACGTAATAAATATAATGTTTTCGAAAAGAAAAACTATTGATGGCTATACAAAATTTTACTTTAAGTTTCTACTTAACAAGATTAGAATTGTTTTATGCAACACAATAGACTAATTATAAAAATATTACGTCTTCCTTAACTTAAAGCATGATTCAAACAACTTATGATTATATTGTGTGCTTGTTCAATAATGTGTTGGTATATAGAGAAAAATATATTTAAAATAAAGATTTTTAATATCACGCCGTGGTTTTAGATGAAATCCGTGAACCTATCCCCTGCTTATTGAAGCGTGGGGAGCTTACACAACTCAATTTTCTATCATGTACTAGGCTAAATACATATAATACGAGTTTGTATAAATATTATTAAACATTAAAAGTTTCACAACTTTGATCATATACATGCTAGAATACTATTATTTAGAAATGATATGATGACATCAACTATTCTTTTGCTCATAGATAAATATTTCTAATTAATACGAAAGTATGTAAATGATCAAAAAAAATTTTTTGATGTTTATTAAAATGCAGACAAATTTATATTCTATGTTTCGCAGCCTGGTAGGTGATGGAGAATGGAGTTGTGATGAGCGCCCCACGCTTTTATGTGCAGTGAATAGCTTCACGAATTTCACCTGAAGTCATAAAAAATTTTTATTTTCTTCTTTTAAGCGTGCTTATAAAAAACTTTCTTTATGTAAATAAAAGCGTTTCCTTTTTAAAAAAAAATTTTTTAGAAGTATTTTATTATCTACTTTTTAGTTTCTGATACTTTCCAAACATGTTTAGTTTCGATAACAAGACAATCTTTTCATTTCATATGTTAAAATTCATATGGTAAAATTATTATGTATTTATAACATAAATACAATCAATTTACTTTTAAAATCCTAATTTCACATTATTTAAACACTTTTAGCATATAAAACTGATTAAAGGTTGTATTTCATTGAAACTAAACATGTTTGGAAAATATCAGAATGATTGGAATTGTAGATGTGGTCGAAAAATCGTTTACAAGATTTGACGCATACAACATGCAAACAGTGTGAGTTGAATAAAAGAGTGTAAAAAGTCCTTTTGTTTTGAAATGTTAAAACTTATATATTTTTTTGTTTCATATAAAAAATAGTTAAAACACAGTCATACAAGTGAGAATAAAACAAGAACACACTCCACATTTTTTAGCAAATAGTATACCTCATAGAGGTTTATAAGTTTAAAATTATAGTTATTTTAAACGCTTTTATTTCATAGAAAAGTAATTTCTTTTAAAGTTTTCTTAATTTTGGAGAATATTATACACCAACTAATATGCAGTTTTGTATATTGTTATTTAACGTTATTTTGTATATAATTGTATACTATATTTAATAATGTATACTAAATTTATTGTATACTATATATTTTTTACTATTATTTATTATAGATCAAAATATTATTTTTTTTTTATTATAAATAATAATATTACATTAACCATTTAACAATTAATATGTGAGCTTTTTTCACATTATTTGCTATTGATTTAAATGAAATTCTTTTTAAAGCTATATTTATTGAATGTAAAGTTGATAATATTATATTGTTTTTCAGTTCGTTTTGAAATGATTTGTTATACATATAGTGCAAATTACAAGAGTGCATATTTTAAATAATATTTGGCATCTACATGTAAAGAAAGAAAACATGGAGAAAGCGTGCTCAAATACCAATGAGTTTGAAATTAAAAACGGTAGAGTCATTGATTTAAGCAAAATATCATTAACACCTTCCAAAATGCAAAATCTATTGAAAGATGTAGAACAAAACAAACGTTTAAACCATATTATTTGGGGAGATAATACACCAACTGATCCTTTTAGTGTGGAGTTACAGCAAAAAATTGAAGAGAAAATTATTCAAAATAACAAAAACTATTTAAAGCATCCAAATGACTTTATTCATGCATTGTTGAGCTCATACGTTTATCAAAACTCTGTGCCGGGAGAAAAAGTAGAATTTAAATCAGATCATAAAATTAAATACAATCAGTACTTAACAAATTGGAAAGTTCAAAAAGTATACAATAAACCTGAAGCTGGAAAATACTATGCCGCCAGTTTTACTAACGAGTCAGAATACCAGATAGTGCTTGCTCATAGAGGAACTACAGCAACTATTGAAGATATAATCAAACCTGATTCCCCTTTAAGAACTGATATTATTGGGGTATTGGGCAAAGAAAATGTTGCTCAGTTGGTACAAGATTACGTTGTTACTAAAGAGGTTGTAGCATACGCTAAAGAAAATGGATATCAACTATCAATCACCGGCCACTCTCTTGGAGCTTGGTTAGCTGAGTTCAGTGTTTATTTTTGTGCGGCTGATTTTCTTTATTCAGCTAAAGCTGTTACTTTTGATAGCCCTGGATCAATAGATATTGAACGTTTTTTTACTAATGTTGTTAATCTAGACACTGAAAAAAATCTTGCAAACCTATATATAGTGACTTACCTATCTTCTCCTAATTTTGTTAATACCTGTAATCAGCATTTAGGTACATTGTATAGGTTGTTTCCAAAAGTAAAAATACCTGAACTACTTGTAAAAGTTTTTGGCTTGATTAATGTATTCAAAAAAGTAGATATAGAACCAATAAGTTCAATATTCAGTCACAGTCTTGATCCCATAATTGAAACTTTTAATCCGGTAACCGGTAAACCAGAAGAATATCAACAAATAAAAAACTGGCCTGTTATCAAGTATACTCCTAAAAAACCAACAGGTTTAAATGTGGTCACTCAGTGTTTTTCTAGTGCTATTACAGACAATTTCAGTAAGGAAGAACTTGATGTAAAAGATAAATTGAATAAAAAATTTTTTCCTCGCACTCTTGTCAGCATATTAGATTTATTGGGTGATATTTTAACTGGAAGGATTGACCAAAGTCAACAAATAGAATGTTGGAAATATCTAAAGCAAATTCCTGAAGGCGAACTCCCCGAGTCTCATATCACAAACCCTGAACATGAATTCGGTTTGAAAAATAATGGCCGATATGAAGTCGATAAGGTAAACCTATTCAAAGATAGAATTGATAAACCATCCTTATGCTACTTGAAGGCATTAGCAAACAAACGAGAAGATTATTTGTGCAAAAATTCGCTAATCAATAAGCAACTAAATGTTATTCGTAAACAATATGTAATTAAGTCTGACCGTGATGAGACTAACCCAAATAAAATTATAGAAAGTAACGGAGATGAGGAGTTGACAGTAGAACAGTTAAACAACTGGCTATCATCTTTAGTTGATGTAGATTGTGAGTTGAAGTTTATTTTAAATAATGAGAATCAAGGTCAAAAATTTTCTGATGCTGTTACACAGAGCTATCAAAAGTTATCTAATTATGCTAACATTTTATCTCCAGATCTTGTATCAAAGTCATCAGCTAATCAAAACAAAGATGATACATTTGAAAAAGTTAAAGAAGTAATTGATGATTTTAAAAATCTTGGTGCAAGAGACACAATAAAACATGATTTCATTGCTAACAAAATCACAAGTGATAAAGTTAACAATTGTATTCGCACAATGCATTCTTTGTCAAATCATTATATGTATAAGCGTCACGATGGTAAAACAGCTCGTGACTTGTTACAATCATGCAAAGACATTGCTGAGAATTGTATTCCTTATAAAGAAGGATCAGAGCTGTACTTTAATAATCTTGAACCACAAGCAATATACGAGATACTTCCAAAACGTGACAATCAACCCGCAGAGATAGCAATTCTTTATACAAAAATAATTTACCATTTAGGCAGAACTTACATATATCAAAAACCAGGTTCAAGAGAAGATGCTAAAAAGTATTTTAAGTTAGCCAAATATTTAGGGAAAAAGTTCGATCTTTTAGAAGGACACTTGAGTGTTCGAAGTGGACTTGGAATAATAAAAGAAGACGCAATTGATGCTTCTATTAAAGCGGGCAGTTTTAGTGTAGCTCAGGCTAAAAGCAAGTACTTAAAAGCCATAGAGTTGTATAAAGAGCTTAAGTCTAATGAAAAACCATTGCATGATAATCCTCTCGCACCCCAGCAAAAAAAAGTAGTGCCAAAGGATGATCCTTATAACAATATTGAATGTAATGAACAAATTGTAAAATACTACGGCAAACTTGTTTCAATTACACCAAACCCAGAAGAAAAAGTTCAATATACAAAAGAAATTATAGAATGCACAAAGTGTTTATTTGATAAACTACAAGAAGTGCAAAATAAAAAAAGTGCCTCTGTATTTAATACATTGGGCGATGCTTTACTTAAACTAAATGATGCTAATGTAGAACCGAGTGAGCTAATGAAGCTAATGCAGCTTGTAGGAAAAAAATTAGTAAATGAAAGTAAAGAAAAAACAGGTGAAATAAAAAGCAATTTAGAAACTATTTATTTACTATTTGCTGATGCAAATAAAAAAAGCTCAAACTATGATTTCACCAAAGCAGATAGTGCAAACGGAATGATGAAGGTACGCAGTAGACAAATTGCTTTCTCACCTAAAAAAAGAGATTTGATGTTAAAAGAAATAAATCAGCTAAAAAATGAAAGAGATAACGTAAATAAAAACATTAATAGAGAAATAGATTATGGTGACATTCCACTAGTCGATAAATCCTAAACTCTTTCAATTACTGAAATACAGGAAAATTATGATTTTGAAAGTTAATTTGAATGTACTAATGCTCCTAAAAAAAGTTGTGATATTCAGTAATAAATGCAGAACAAAACAAAACATAATAATTTACAATTCCAAATTAATAGTTTATTCTTTACAACTTTTATTAACTTTTTTGAAGTAATGTAAACAAACCATAACACTTGAATTAATTTTTGCAATTTAAATCTCTATTATTATGATAAAGTGTTTCTTTTTAAACTTTTAATATAATATAATATAAACCTTTAATATAATATAATATAATATAAAGTGTATTTTAAATCTTTAATATAATATAAAGTGTGATTATTAAATACAATAATTGATTTTATCGAATATACATTTTTAATACATTTCATTAGTGCAAGTAAGCTTAAGTGCGAAGAACTTCAAAAATCTTATTTAGTGCAAATCTCTTATAAAACGCTGCTCAAATTTGCTAGTACTAGTGTTAGTCGTAAATCTAAAAGTAAGTCTTAAAAGTTCTATTGGTTTTCAACAAGTTCGTTCGGTTTTTTTCAAAGAGGATTATTTAAAGGATTTGTTTGTTGTTGAGCAAAGTGTTTGTATTCTTTAGACAGTGTCTTTTCTGCTCTACAGAACTGTGTTATTTGTTTTTTCGAATGTTTTTAGTTTTTTCTATTTTCCACCCTTAGAAATGCCCAGGTGGCAAATATCAGCATTTTTGACAAAAACTTTTCTTCGCTTTTCATCGTGGTCAAAAATGAACTGCAATTACAAGACGATCCTCAATCATCTTCACTCCATGGAATTTGCCGAAAAGCTCCTTGCCTGGGTGCTTCACAAGCTTAACGAATTCAACAAAGTCTTCAAATCGCTGCTCAACACCTTGCGCGCCATCGAGCAACACGCGGCCATAAATAGTGCTTTTTGCACCGAATCGTCACGGGAGATAAGAAATGGTGTCTGTATGTCAATATGAAACAAAGAAAGTAGTGGGTGGCCCCAGGAGACACACCGACACTGAGAGTCAAGCAAGATCTTCCCTTGAAAAATACCATATTCTGCTGGAAAAGCATGGTACACTGAAAAATGTTTGAAAAGAACGCTCAAAAAAGAGCGGACAATTTTTGGCGGAGCGGCATCAACAAATTGGTCGGGAGGTGGGAGGAGGTTGTAAATAGTAACAGCGAATATATAATTGATTAATTTATTGTTATAAATGATGTTTTTTGTTTAAAGAGAGCTCTATGAAAAAAACCGAACGTACTTATTCCCCAACCCAATATATAAGTTTAATCTTTTAATAAGCTAAACGGGGTATGCAATGTAATAATAATGTATGTTGTAGACTTTAGGCATTGTTCTCAAGTAAAGCTTGGTCTTCTATCTTCTTCTTCTAAACCAGCGCACAAGTAATGTGCCCAGAAGTGGCAATCATTTTAAGAAAACTAACTTTCAACACTAATCGAGTAGTTTTCTTAACAGTAAAGACAAAAAGTGTCGTCTCTGAAATTTTTTCCGTTTTTCTTTTCTAGATGCAGTGTTTTATCCATCTACTTTAGCAACTTTGTTTTTTTTTATGCATAAGCATTTTTGTTTGTCATTTTGAGCCTTTTTCTTTTTTTGATGGATTTCGCTCATTTTTTTCAAGACGTCTAATAGCAAGCCTTTATATGGGGAGGAAGTCAGGGTTGTAGTTTTTCCTCTTTTTTAAATTTTTCAAATTTGAAATTTTTTTTGCCATCATTGAATAGTAAAATTCTTTATTCAATTTCGTATAGTACCACAATGGTTTTTACATCTTCTATTTTTCCAGTCACTTGTAATAACTGCTTTGGTATTGGGAAGATAAACTTTGGAGATACCGTAATACTTTGAATAGCGGGGTAACTTTGAATACAAATCTTTTTTTTTTTCAAGTTGTAATTATGGCAAGAATTTATATGAAACTGTTCAAACCTCAAACATCAAAGTATTAAAAATAGTTTATATTTTGATTATTTTAAGTTTTGCCTTGTTTATTGGTTGTTTTTGTTTCTTAAAATGGATTAAATATTTCGGATATTTTTCTAATAAAAATTAGTCAGAATACTTTGTACACTGCCTCATCTAGTGTAGCAGCTTGTTGTCTAAGTTGCATAATTTTTTTTATAAATTTATTAAGCATAGAAAATCTTAAGAAGTTTGTTAGCCTACTATAGCTATGTTCTATTGCTATAGCATAACATACTTTATTGTATATACTTTTTAAGGGTAACTTTGAATAACATTCAAACTTTAACTCAAAGTAACCCCACTACATAGATAGTCAGATATATGAAACAACTTAAAATTTCCTTTATCATACATATAGTATATATAATATTATTATGATTAAAAATTAAAATATCATGTGTATAATTAGTAAGTCACACATACACACATTGTTTTTATGTGTGTGAGTGTTTGTGTGTACATCATGTACAGTATGTCAAAAAAGTCTATCACCCCCTGATGGTTTTTCAATAAAAACAAACTTTTATATGCTTAAATATAGATTTTTGACCCGAATTTTTTTTTAAATATTGAATTTATATCAAAAAACATTTTTATTACAAGAAATTAATATTCTTATACTTAAAACAAAAATTATCCACTAAATTAGAAAAAGTGTAAGTCACCCCTTAAATAATTATTTTGCTAATATAAAATTAATAGTCTATTTGTGCGCCTTTTGCCTTGATGACTGCAAGACATCTTTTAGGCATTGAATTTACTAAGTTTTTAAGCCATTGTATGTCAAATTTTTCCCACTCCTCAATGAGAATTGCCTTTAATTGCGACAAACTGGATGGCTTTTGATCAGCTACTTTAATTTTAAAAAGATTCCATAAACTTTCAATCGGATTTAGGTCTGGTGACTGAGGAACCCAATCTAACATCTTAACACTGTTTTTCTTTACCCACTCAGTAGCTAACTTTGATGTGTGTTTAGGATCTCCATCCTGTTGAAGGATAAAATTACGAGATAAGCCAGCACTTCTGGCACTTGATCTCAGTTTTCGCTTTAGAATGTCAGTATAAACCTCTTTTGTCATTATTCCGTCAATGAATTCGAGTTCGCCAACACCACTCCAAGAAAAAGAGCCCCAAACCATCATTTGACTTATGATAAGAGGAAAAAGTAAGTTAGAAGTATATATTATATTGAAATTTTATAATAAAGCTTAATGTCACCTCCCCCATGCTTGACAGTTGGTCTCATACATTTAGGATTTAGGCGTTCACCATTTTTTTTCCATTTGCGCATGATACCATCAGAACCAAACAAACATACTTTTGTTTCATCGGACCATAAAACTCTTTGCCATTGGTCAATAGTCCAATTTGAATGTTTCTTAGCCCAAGCCAATCTTTTCTTTTGATTCTTTTTACTCAAAAAAGGCTTTTTTGGAGCAACTCTACCTACAAAACCTCGATTTTTCAAGCGATTGCAAACAGTTTGAGGATTTACAGTTATACCATGATCTGTTTGTAAATCTTTCGCAAGCTTTGGTGCAGATAATCCTCGATCTTGTTCAACTTTCGAATAATTTTTCTATCAATGCGTTGGGTAGTCTTAGCTGGGCGTCCTTTTCTAGGCAAATTTTTAACAGTACCCATTTTTTTATATTTTCTAATGATATTTCCTACACTATTAGGCTTAACATGGACTATTTTAGAAATAGTTTTATATCCTTTTCCACTTTTATAGTGTCCCAGGATTAGTTTTTTTTACTGAATCATGAATTTCATATCTTTTCGCCATAACTTTCTTATTAAGAACCTAAAAAGAAAACAAACTTTGCTAAAAAATTAGTTAGAATAACTTCTATCAATCAAATTTGATTGTTTTTGGCCTATTTTCTGCAATTTTACTAATTTAAACAACAGAAAAGTTAAAAAATGATTAGGGTTTTAAGTATAAGAATATTAATTTCTTGTTATAAAAATGTTTTTTGATATAAATTCAATATAAAAAAAAAAATTTAGGTAAAAAATCTAAATTTAAGCATGCAAAATTTTGTTTTTATTGAAAAATCAACAGGGGGTCATTTTTCAATAAAAATCACCCCCTGTTGATTTTTCAACAGGGGGTGATTTTTATTGACATACTTTTTTGACATACTGTATATATGAATATATATATATATATATATATATATATATATATATATATATATATATATATATATATATATATATATCTATATACACACACATATATATATATATATATATATATATATATATATATATATATATATATATATATATATATATATTATAATATATATTATAACATATATATATTATAGTATATATATAAAAATTGAATAAAACTTTTTAACCAAACAATAATCAATTCTTTTTGTATCTATTAATTATAGCTTCATTCCTTTTTGAGTAAAGACCATCATGGGCTGCATGTACCTTCCATACCTGTTTTGTCACAATTCCAAATATTATTAAGATGCCGCTTGTTTATATCCACAACCTCCCCCAGCAAAGAAAAAAAAGAATCCACAACCACTCGGTTAAAGCCCATGGCACTTTTATATTAACTTAAAATTAAACTAGTCTATTCTAAAAACTGCGCCTGCCTGTAATAACATTTCCAAAAAATGTATATTATGTTTACAAGAAACATTTGAAATTATTACTCATTTAGATCAGAGTTGTTAACAAGGCTAAAAAAAGCATGGCCAAGGCCACATGTTACAAAGTTGAGGCCAAGACCAAGGCTAAAAGTGAAAAGGCCAAAGACAAGGCCAAGACCAAGAGTTTAAAAGTCAAGGCCAAGAATAATAGTTTCAAGGCCAAGGCCTAAGCAAACGTTTTCAATACTAAAGACTTAAGTTTAGGCCTTACGTTAAGGCCAATTATTGACAAAACTTATAATAGACCAAGTTTATGCTCAGAATTCAGTGGAGTCAATAATAAAATATACTTGTAGATATTAGGGTTATCATTTTCCGGATATTTCCTGAATTCCGGATTTTTTTTTAACTTAAAGTTTTCTGGATATCGAAAATGTTTTCCATCCATATAAGTTTAGGTGTATATTTTTGTATTATATTTGTTTTTTAAGCTTTTTCATTCATTACTCAATTTAAAAAAGTTTGAAAAAAAAAATTGGAAGCAACTCAGCTAAAAGCAAAATTAAGTGGAAAATTAAGAAAAATAGATTCCGGATTTTTTCCGAATTTTTAAAATATGACCTGGATGATCTATGAGATATATTAAAACCGAAAACAAAAGTACATAAATATAAAGAATGAAAACCTTAAATTCTTTAATTTTATGTATTGTTTTTTGAATTCCAAGGCCAAAACAATCAAGGCCAAGGCAAAAATTTTCAAGGCCAAGACCAAGGCCAAGGCGAACAGTTTCAAAGTCAAGACCAAGGACAAGGCCATAATTTTCGGCCTAAAGGCAAGTCCGATGCCAAGGCCAAGGACTAATAACTCTGATTTAGATCAAGTTAATTTACTAAATAAAAAATCTGAATTAACTTCTAAATGCAGACATGAAAATAAGTATCTTTTACAAAATTATAAAAACAAATGATCTGTTTAAAATTATCCTTATTCCAAAGAATTCTTTTCATGATTTTTTAATTTTTTAATGTAGTTGATGCAACTTCCTGGTTGTAAAATTACTACAGTTATTACATTATTAATTATATAAATTCACAACTACCTATGAAATATTTTTTCTATTTGACTTTTTTGATGTTTAGACATTCTTCCTGATGAACCTACTGATGGAGAAACAAGCTGTTGAAGATAAAAATTATAAATATATATACTAGAAAGTTCATAGGCGCCCGTCGCGCCTGTGAACTTTTTATTTATATTAATTCTCTTTAATTTTTTTGTATCAGAGTCTAAATACCAGTCTTTTGAGATATTAGCTGCTTGATACAATTTCCATTCATCTTTCACAAACGATACCTAATCAAAAATAAAGATAAATTTCTTATGAAAAAAATATTATTTAAATCTAAAGAAAAACTGAATTAACCAACAATACTACAATGGCTTTCAAAACTTCCTATATATATATCATAATATAGGTTGTCATCTAAATTGAAATCCATAAGATCACGAGGACCTCTTTCATTATATTCTAAAGCTTCTCTAATCTTTTTTTTTTTTTTGATTTTTTATCTTATATTGTTTTTGATAAGATACTTTTTTAAGCCTAAAGAAACAAAGCAGTACAGTAGTTTTACAATGCAAAACTGTTTAAAAGTTTGATAAAATTACAGATTTAATTAATAACGTTCGGTAGACAGATCGATAGTTCAGATGCAATACCATGAATCGTTCTACTTATTGCTATTTTCATTTTAAAAAAATGACAGGAGATTTTAACGAACTTAGTTGTCTAAAATTAAATTTTTTTCAATTTCAAATTAAAACCAAATTAAAAGCGCGTTTCTCAACATCAATGATACCTGTACACCGCTCGTTCTTTTAGTTTGAACTCAAATATTAACAAACATTGAAATTAAGTTAGAAAAATAGAATTGTAAATAATCTTTAGATTGTTCTTGTAGCATTAGTTATATGCCAAATAAATATTATTAGCATGTATTGTTTAGTTAAGTTAATAAATAAAATTTAATTTCAAAACTTTAGTTAAATCGGTCTTCTGAAACATGCTTAAGCTTCGTTTAAAATGGTTTTATTTTGAAACGTTAGATATTTATTTTTATATCGTTTATTGTGGACTTATTGACATTTAAAACGTCACTAAAAATGGACTAACTTAAATTGTTTGAAACGTCACTTGAAGTGAACTTATTTGAAACTTCGCTTAAAGTGGACTTAACGTTTGAAACTTTGAAATGTTTAAGACATTACTTAAAATGGACTTACTTAAATTGTTTGAAACTTCAAGTTATATAAAATATTTGAAACTTCGCTTGAAGTTGATTTGTTTGCATAAGAAACTTTTGAACGTTTGAAACTTCGCTTAAACTGTATTTGTATATAACACGTTGAAAAATTTGATTTAGATTGAAATTTAAAATAAGTGTAGAAAAAAATGTGTAAGGATTGAGAACTAAGTTTACAAATTATTTTATTGCTTTCTTACAGAAAAACAACTTTAACAATACCTTGGTAAATAATTTCTTTTAATTTAAAACTTATAATTTAAAAAAAAAAAAGTTATTATAAGTTTAATTAAAATTCTATGCAATATATAAATAAAATTCTATGCAGTAGTTAATTAAAAGTCTATGCAATAGTTAATTAAAAGTCTGTGCAATAGCGACCTCATTACTTGCATTTTTTATGTTATATCATTAGAAGTAAAGATTTAACATTTCATTGAAGTTTTATCAATATCAGGTGTAAGATGCCTTATGGCATCTTACACCTGATATTCATAAAAACTTCAAATCTGATAAAGATTTATACATAAAATCTAGTCTCAAAATGTAAGTCCACTTTAAGAGTAGTTTCGCACCATGACCAAATATACATGGTCAAAATAACAAACACTTAAACTCAAAGTCATTCTTTTAAGCCAAAACTCTCTATCCGTCAACCTTTATAGAAGCAATAGTCTGATTAGAAAAACTGGCTATTAACTTCTTAACAGCTATAACTTAGTCTAAAAACTAATCGAAAACTCTAAGTAAAAGTCCACTTTAAGCTAGGTTTTAACCTTATGAAAAGGTCACTTTAAGTCGATCTAACAATATATATATATATATATATATATATATATATATATATATATATATATATATATATATATATATATATATATATATATATATATATATATATATATATACATATATATATATATATATATATATATATTGTTTCCACACTCAAAACAAAGTCTACTTGCAAAAAACCATTTTGCCCCAATATCCCATTTTGCACCAGTTTTTCCTACAAAGTGCATTATTTGCATTTAGTCATGTTTTTGCGCAATTTTAAGATTTGCTCTGATGCAAGTTTGCACTTATGTCAGTTTGTACTGAAATTTGCGCATATGTTGTTGCTCCATTATAATTTAACTTTGCACAAGTTAAAAACAAAAAAGAAGCAATTATTTCGAATTAGAGCCGGTGTCGATAAGAAACAAACAATATTTGAACCAAAAACATTTTTTTTCTTTTTTTGCATATTCTACTCTGGGTAATAAGAAACAATTTGTTCTATATTTTTATCGTTTTAAATTCTTCAAAAATCGGAAAAACTTTGATCAATTTTTGTTATTTTATTCTAAGCCTTACTTTCAAATGCAATACCTGGAGTTTTATTTGTTTCGATATGTCCTAAATAATTGTTTATGATAGTTACTCATGTTTTACCAGAAAACATAAAAATGAAAATAGAAAATAAGGTTGTCCGTTGTTTAGAAATCAAGGTACAAAAATTTTAAAAAGTGCAAACTTTTGGATGGCCATAACTATTGAAGACTTGGCATATATGGATCTTTTTACACGAGTTGATAGCTATGGGTCTTATCTCCATTAAAACAGAAAAATTGCACGTATCGAAACGGTATAAAACCAGTCTTGTAAAATAGTTTATAAAAAAAGCTTTTCTAATTTTTGAATGAATAAAAATTGCCAAAACATTTAAAAAAAAATTTAAGTTATAACAATTTTATTAAAGTATAAGCTTCTATTAAAAAAAGCTTAAGTGGGATTTTTCTTCTAGTAATTTCATTTTGAGAAATGAATAAAACACTGAAATTTATAATAACATTTTTTAAATATCAAATCAATTATATATTTTACACTAAGTTCAGTTTAACAATTCTGTTTATTATTGTAAATATTCAGTAAACATTATCAAGTTTACTACTATGAACAATCAAACATTAAGGGTTTACCCAGTGGGCACAGTACGTTTTTAAAACGTTTATAAAACGTTTTTTTAGACGTTTTTATAAGGTTAAAACCTAATAAAAAAGCCCAAAGAACGTTTTAAAAACGTACTGTGCCCACTGGGTATTGTAATAGGTAAAAAATTTTGAGATATCACTTCATCTTTCTCATAACTCATAATATCTTCTTTTGCACTTAAAAAAGTTTTTGTCACATGTTGCTAGGTATTAGGAGTAACATGTGAAAAAATATTTATAAATGTATTTGAATGAATCAGTGTTTCACTTATAAACGCACAATACTTTCCAGTCATTAAGAAAACGCGGTATTTCAGAACAATCTAAGTACTAACATTTACCTTCGTAACCATACCTGGGTACTAAATGTTATTGTATTGCACAACCATCCTACTCTCTTGCTTATAAACAGTTAGCTCATCCGTAATAAAATGCAACTTAATAAAAAATTGCACTATTCGAAACAATTCATTGATAATAGAAAAATAATTAAATAAAAATAAATAAATAAGCATATTGAAAAATTAGAGAATTATATTTTATTGTCGGTTAAGTAACTATGGTAGCACTATATTTTAAATAGTTATATAATATTATATCGCATTTACCTGTTCTTGTTTTGCCGCTGCATATTCATTTTTCATTTTCTTGAAAAGTATCATCAGTTGCGGTTTTTACTGCATCTAGAACTGTTAGTTTTTAATAGCATCTATAATTGATTTAAATAAATATAAACAATCAGCACACGATTTGTCACCTATATGCGCGAGATTATAACCTAATTTGGGGTTTGATAATAGAGTTTGATAATGGCATTCCAATAATGCAATAAATGTTGAATCGAGGTTAATAATTTCCTAAAAAAATAACATTTAGACAATCAAAACGGGTTAACTATGATAGCATTTTATTATATTTTATTTATTTTTTTAAATGAACTTGCTAGAGTATAAGTTAAGATCCCATGTAACTATTTTTGTAAATAGTTGTTCTCTTACGTAACTTTAAGTTTGTTTACGTGAGAGCATCTAAAATAGCGTAAATTTGGAACAATATTTTCAAAAACATATTTTACATGGATGATTTTTTAAAAAGCCTATAGGAAAGTTCGAAAGTACGATAAAAAAAAATACATTTAAAACGTAAGCATAAGTAAAGTTATACAAAAAATTTAAGTTAAGTTTTTTTTTAATTTTAAATGTTAGAAAAATCGTCATTTTTATCCTCAGAACCACTCATAATTGCTTGAGAAGGGACAATTAAATTCAAAACCTTACTTAGCAGTTAATTTGCTTCTATTAGCAGTTAAATTGCTTCTATTTGCGGACAGTTTTCTAAAATAATTCATAACATGGTCAAATGTTATTAAGATCATGTTTAACAAATATATATTTGTGGAAATGAATGATTGTTTTCTAGTATGATTCTTTCAGAACTTTTTACAATACTTATTTCTAGCTTTTTGAGATTCTTTACGAGAGCTGACCAATTGGAAGATTACACAACTTTATAACTTCTGTACTATGCATTAAAAAATTTGTGCACTGTAACAGATATGTGTACCACGAATACAACAACTTTATAACTTTTGTATTATGAATTAAAAATTTTGTGCACTGTAAAAGGTGTACCACGAATATAAATCTTGATTTAAAAACGAACCTAAAAAAAAGTTCTGGAAAAAAATTCTAGCTTCTTTTTTAGATTCGATAAAATTGATACCACAGCCAGAAGATAGGGTTCTCAGTAAAACACCAAATTTTCAAAATTAGTTTGACGTCTCATCATGTAATCTTTATCCGCACATTTCACCATTTAGAAAAAACCGTGTTGGCATCATTAGTGTTGCCATGATCAGGTTTCAGACTTTCTGCAATTAGACAAATTTATTTTTTAAATTCTTGCTTGAGATCTCTCCCTACATTAATCTTTATTGCTTTTAGCTTACCTTTATGTCTTTACTGTAGTTAACATATTACGAGCATTCAATGTTTCAGATCCGAGCATACAATGTGGACAGACCAAAAACGTAGTTTTCTTTTTTATCAACCATGCTTTTTTAATTTCCCTATTCATTATTTTAGAAGTAGCACCATAGATAAAACATTAATGCTATACCTTATGTATTAATTTCTTACAGAATGAGGCCACACAGAAAAGAATTTTGTTCTTCTTTTTTATGTTTTCTCCAACCTTTAAAGAATTCTCATTTTGCAATAGAATAAAGTTAGTTATTGTTATTGTAAAAATATTGTTATCAGTAAGTTGGTTTCTTGAACTGACTTTTGTCCACCAAGTTTTTATAAAACGTTTTACAATGGGCCGGCGCACTAAGCGTCACACCCCAACCAAAAAAGAAAAGTTTTTTTTCTTTTCCGGATTAATTTAGTTTACCGGTAATGAAGAGTTTTTGTGTCGGGTCTCTATACAGTTTACACCCGTAAAAATGAATCTTACTACGTAGATATTTTTTTTACGTAACATAATTCAATTCATTAAACGTTGCATACTAAATTAAACAAGAAAAAATTATTACACAAAAACTTTTTTCTAACCTTTCTTGGTTTTTAATTAGTTAACATATTATTAAGTTAAAAATGTATAAATTATAAGTTTGACTTTTATCATAAGTAATAAAATATTTATCAAAAACACATTTGGCAAGATATACAAGGAACTTATTTTGGCAAGAAATTTATTTATAGAGGTATGAAATTTATTTTATTATTCCACATCCTACCTAATCCAATCACGTTATTATTGCGGCTTTGATTTTTTTTAATTTTTTAATGTTAGTCGTGATACAATAAAAGAAACTATTAAAAAACCTTTACAAATATATATATATATATATATATATATATATATATATATATATATATATATATATATATATATATATATATATGTATATTTATATATATATATATATATATATATATATATATATATATATAATATTTATATTATATATATATATATATATATATATATATATATATATATATATATATATATATATATATATATATATAAATATAAAGCATGATAACAGTGTAAACTAGGTTTCCGAAAGAAGAGCATTAGAATCTTATCACTGGTACCTTAAAAAATTTACAAATACTTTGTAAAGAATAAGTTACAATAAAGTAGAATATATATATGGAATCTTCTACATAAGCAAAACTGTAAGCAATATAAACTAGTAAAAAAGTTGTAAACAACATAACTACATTACTTTAGAGAAAAATAATAATAAAAAATAATAAAAATCCAAAAGTAAAAATAAATAGTAGGTAAAATAATTTGTAATACTGTAAAATGTTATCGGGAAGAATTAATTTTTTTTTAGTTATGTTTTAAAAAAGACAACAAGAATTTTATTCCATAGGTGCGGTGCACGATAGGCGAGACAAAATTGAAAAAACTTTGTTTGACAAAAAGGTTCGTTAAAAAAATATTTTTTTAAGAGTGCATTTGTTGCCGGGTTAGAACTAAGAAGATCTTTAAAGACCGGGGTATAGACTTTTTTTCCACTTATAAACAAAGCATACGATTTTCAAAACGTTAAGTTCAAAATTATTTAAAATTTTCATTTCATTTTAAAATAAGATTTAAATTAAAAAAAACGATCAGCAAAGTTAATTATTCAAATTGATTGTTTCTGACAGCGATAAAGACGATGTAATTTACTTTTTTCAGTACTTCCCCAGACAATATTAGCGTAGATTATCTAGCAGTGAATAAATGAGAAAAAAGTTTTTCTTTTTGGGATAAGTTTAAGCTTTGTATAAAGTTCCAATATTTTTAGAGACTTTAGTGCATACATAATTAATAAATTATAAGTTCTTTATTTATGGTGGCAAAAAAGTTTGCTAATTTCACCATTAAAGATAAATAAATTAGTATCATCAGTGATAAATTATCAGAATGAATTAGTATCATCAGTGATAAATATATCAGAATAAATTAGTATCATCAGTGAACATGATGCTTATCAGTAACCTATTTTAGATTGTTTATATAGACTTAAAAAAGGAGGTGTCCGAGGATTGAATTTTGTGGAACTTCACAGGTTATATTTAAACAATTGTTGTGATAGTTGTTATTACCAG
This sequence comes from Hydra vulgaris, assembly GCF_038396675.1. Taxonomy (NCBI): domain Eukaryota; kingdom Metazoa; phylum Cnidaria; class Hydrozoa; order Anthoathecata; family Hydridae; genus Hydra; species Hydra vulgaris. Next base: position 32,399,491 of record NC_088932.1, on the reverse strand, counting down.
CAAGAAGTTGTTTTCGATATGTTAAGTACCGTCTAAACCACCTCAACATTTTTGATTGTTAAAAGATTTTGATATTTTATTTACAAGTTGGATAATTGCATTTATTATTCTTTTTAAAACCAAATCGATTATTCTTGTTATAACCGTTATTCTTTTTAAAACCAAGTTGATTAACATAGAGTAGGTTATTTTTATCAAGGTATTTATATATTATGTTGCACATGATTCTTTTTAGGATTTTTGAGAACATCGAGAACACAGAGATGGGGCTATTATTAGTTATTTGGGATTGATCACTCTCTTTATAAATAGGTGTAACTTTTGCAATTTTTAATTGCTCTGGAAAAATTTCTTGTTTAATCGAGGCACTGAAAACTTTAAAAAGAACATCTTTTAGTCGCTCAAAGCAACCTTTAATCACGTTTCCATTTATTTTGTCTGGTTTACATGATTTATATCTTTAAATAGATTTGAACGCCTTTTAAATTCTTCAATTGATAAATCAGAGGATAGCTCATCAGAGCATATGCACTTATCCAAGGGTAATAAGAACTCACTAATTAAGGTTAAGGTGATAGGGATTGTATTTTAGATCCTATTTCAGTAAAAAATTTATTAAATTCATGTGACAGCGTTTAGTTCAAATATACGAGTGCCATCAATTTCAATCATTTGTGGAAGAAAACCAAAGCATAATTTTTATTTTCCAGTAATTCCCTTCATTATTTCATTATTTGAATTTTCTCATAGTTTTTGTAAATTTTTTTATTAGCATTTGCTTTTTGAGTTGATTGAGTTCATTAAGTTTGAAAGTAAATAGAATAGTAAATTTAAATTAGATGAATAAAAGACTTAACATGTATTATTTATGGCATATATATATATATATATATATATATATATATATATATATATATATATATATATATATATATATATATATATATATATATATATATATATATATATATATATATATATATATATATATATATATATATATATATATATATATATATATATATATATATATATATATATATATATATATATATATATATATATATATATATATTTATATATATATATATATATTGATGAATTGTTGACTATCTGAATGGTTTGAATCCTAGTATAACAATCCTTCCTATAATATACTTAGTATCTTTATGTTTTTAAAATATTTCAAAAAATGTTGGTGTTGTTTTTATGAGAAATTATAATGAAATTGCACTAATGCTTTTTGTCTTACGATCGAATCTAGAAATTATTTTCTCGAAAAACTGTAGCTTTTTGAAAGAAAAAAAAAAAGAACAATAGCCAAACAAATTTATAATTTAGGTGCTGATGATATCATTCGAAAATTGAAGCTTTCGAATCCGAAAATACTGGGCGGGTATAATAGTGGTGTTTAGGTTGAATTAAATAATAGGGCGGTTACAACTTTCATGACTTTTGACTTTCAGAGCGGCGTAAAAAAATTTTTTTAAATTTCTCTAAAGAATCGAATAGCTAGATTTAGATTTGCAAATGATTGACAGTGGATAATGATCGGGAAAGAGTATTTTGGAGTGATGATTTAAAGCTTTAACGCTTTAACGGTCCTGATGACAATCAAAAAAAAGATCTTTAGAATTTTCAATTTTCAAAATGTATCATTTTGAATTTTGAGGAAATTTTATACTTAGTTTAAATTTTGTTATCATAATGTGAGTTTTTTGTAAATTTCATTTTTAAAAAATTTAGTTTTTAAGGAAAAAAAATGCAGTTAAGTATAAAACAAAATGTTAAACAAGGATTATGCAAGCGCTAAAAAATTTTCTTATTTAAAAAAGCAACAAAGAACCTAAATCCTTATGTACTAACCCAGTAAACACACGGACGTCTAGAATATTCTAAACGTGTCTGTGTTTACTGGGTTAGTACATAAGGATTTAGGTTCTTTGTTGCTTTTTTAAATAAACCAATTTTGACTGAATATTTTAAGCTATTCGAATAGGTTGAAATATTTAGTCGAAATTGGTCGGAAAATGTATAAAACGCTTAGCAACCAATTATTGTTCAAAAATCGACGATTGATTTGGATCAACGTTTCAAGCATTTTAATTTATAGATTGACTAAATGTTGATTAACATTTAGAATATTGACTAACGTAAGTCATTACTCTGAACGTTTAGTAAACGTTTAAAAGACGTATACATTACGATAATTAAAGCGTATATTGTAAACCTGTTAATTTATTGGTTTATTAAACGTCGAATAAATGTTAACATATTTCAATTATGTAAACGCTTAAATAGACATTAAATAAACGTATAATAATTGAAGCGTATATTTCAAATCTTTTATTTAAACTTTATTAAGTGTCTGATAAACATTTTAATTTAGAAGTAAGCAATGCATGCATCTTGTTTTCATACGGACCTCTCAGTCCGTATGAAAACAAGATGCATGCATTGCGGTAAATCTCCAAAATTTCCTTTTTAAACTAGGTATTTTCTACATTTCTCAGTCATAGTTATTGCAACTGCATTGGCATTTAGAGTCATATTTCACACAATTAATACGATGTCACTAAAATAGGTACTAAATTATGTACCATTGACATATCATCTGATAAGAAGGTGTCGCTTTTAACTATAACAATTTTTTCGTTTAAAGAAAAAACTTTCCTAAAACTCTTTCTAAGTGATTTTGTAAAACAGTTCTCTCTCTCTCTCTCTCTCTCTCTCTCTCTCTCTCTCTCTCTCTCTCTCTCTCTCTCTCTCTCTCTCTCTCCCTCTCCCTCTCTCTCTAAGACTCACGCAAAAATTCCATTGACAATTACATAAGATTTTAGAGATATAAATTTTTAGTTTTGTAGCAATTTTAAATCGAGAGGCTGAATAAGCGCGAATTTCATAGGTGCGAACTTGAGTAACTGCGAATCGGCATAAGTACGAATCAGAATAAGTCGCCGATTAATTTGCAAACATTGGCATAAGTGCAAATTGGCATAAGTGCAAACTGACATAAGTGTGAAGCAGTTACAAAAAAACAGGCATTGTGAAGTGAGACAGTTCACACTTATGCCAATTCGCGCTTATGCCAATGTTTGCAAATTCTTTCGGCGCACTTGTGCCAGTTTGCGCTAATGCTGATTTGCACTAATGCTACTTTTTGCAACTCCTTTGCATTTATGCCAGTTTGCACTTATGCCAATGTTTTCAAATCCTTTTGGCGTAATAAGGCCAGTTTGCATTTATGCCAGTTCGCACTTGTGCGAACTGGCATAAATGGGACAATTTAAATCCATTTAAATGGGGCAACTGAATAAGCACAACTCGAAATCTTTTTTATGCTTTTGAAATCTTCCTTACGGATGCTTTTTTCTTTTATCTATCTTATTAAATGATAACGAAATGTTTTATTATCATACTTTTTATAATTTTGGTAAATATAATTTTTTAGGTTATTTGGGAAAATTACATTTAATAACAATTATTATCTACTATGGAAGTTAGATAGTTTTGTCCCGATTGCACAATAGTGGCAGAAACTTGATAGGTTATTGGTTAAAACAAGGCCAATATTTGTTGGATTACGTTGGTTTTTAAAACAAGTTGGTTATTTTATGAACAATTTTATCTAGTAAATGTAACAAAATTCCTCCGTGAATTGGTTGCTTATTTCAGCATTATTACTAAATATTTATGGCTTTCTAAAAATAAAATTTATTTTTTTCCAACAATTTCTAAAAAATTTTTTATTAAAAAGTTCTTTGGGTTGTAGCAACGTGCAAATAGCTATTTTTTTCAACAATAAGGTATTATTTCAACAATAAGGCATTTGTGAATACACTCCGTTAACCAACATTTTTGAAAAAATATCTACTCTTATATATAGAGTAGATAGCCACCGTTTTTAATTTGATCTAACCTGAAGGATTGACAGGAACCATCAATTTGAAAGTGGGTTGATAGAAAAGAAACGTCTAACTTAGTTTCTTTATGAACTATTTCTTTTAGTTGTTCAAGCATATATCTGATGTAATTGATGTTGATATATCCAATGATTAGTTTTGTTTTATTGTGTATTTTGATTTGATTGAGATCTACAGCTTGGAATTAGTTAGCATTTTCAATTTTAATTTGCCACCAATTATTTGATTCCATTTGACAAAGATGCTTGTTTTTTCTTTAATGCTTTTTGGAGAACAACAAAATGTAAGAGCAGCTCAAGAATATTTTTGTTTAGAAAGAAACTCTGTTTTAGTTTTTTTGTGACGTGTGAAAAATTTTTTCATTACTTAAGATTCGTGATTTTTTAAGTGCTAAAAGACAAGCTTCTTCATTGTACAGTTCAACAAGAGTAGGGGTTGTATCTTTGATTGATCAGAATAGGGTGATAGGATTGGAAAACAACTAAATTTAACAAATATTGAATCTTTTTTTTTTTCTTTCTTTCTTTATGTCATCAAAGTCTCAACTCAATATTGATTAATTTTCCTTGTTTATATCAGAGGTAAGTTCAGATAATTTAGTTAGACTTTATTTAAAAAGCAACTCTAAATTACTTAAAAACTGGGATTCAATGTTCTGTTTGATATGAATGCTCCTTCACAATTTACAGAAAACTTCTTTCATTCAATTACCAATAAGTTTAACACAAGAGCAACTGGTATCTCTACCGTACCCCAAAAAAACTCTAAATTCTCAATTATTTTTTTATTTTTTTCTTATTTATTAACTGAGTGTTCTTTTTTCTGTTTTTTAGTTTTTTGTTAGATATATTTTAGCTGTATTTGGATAAATATAATCTTTTGTAACGAAAGTTAAACAAAAAATATGTTTATTAAAAAATCAATCAATATTAACTATATTAAGTGCTATATACTATATTAGCGCTAAGAATTTTTCAATTCTTTATAATATTATCCAACGAATAAGATTGTAAAATGATTCTTTTAATTATCCAACGATTAAGTATGCAAAATGTTTCGATTCTTTCGATTATCTAACAATTAAGATTGAAAAATGTTTCGATTCTTTCGATTATCCAACGATTAAGCAAAGCTTTAAGGATTAAACTCCGAACTTCTTTTTAGGAAAAAATTGCTTTAGCAGGTGTACCGGTATAAAGTGATCGTTAAGGTACAAAAGTCTCAATTGAGAATATTTATTGTGAATGAGCCTTAGTTTTTTTTTGTTTTGTTGTAACAATCAGTCAAAATATATATATAATCTTTACAAGTCATTGAACAAACGACATCATATTTTTTTATCTGGTTAAAAATGTCGAATTTTCACCAGAACGTAATGATTAATTTTTTGATTTTTTGAAGAAAAGTGCAGAGTTGCATCAAATGCTTGTTGAGGCATATGATGATCATGTTCTTTCAGAAGGAACATGTATAACATGTTTTTAACGGTTCAGAGAATGATTTTAATGTCAGAAATGAAGAACGTAAAAAACCAACAAAAAGTTTGAAGATGCCGAACTGCAAGTAAATCTATATGTAATACTTTGAGTCAAAAGCAAATGGCACCAATGTTAAATGTTTCACTAAAAACAACTTTTAACCGTTTAAAAACTACGAAAAAGATCCAAAAGTGTGGAAAATGAGTGCCACATAAATTAAATGAACAGATTGACAAGTAAAAAAAATCAAAAAAACACTTGTGTTTTGCACAAAAGAAATTTCAAACACACAAAAGAAAATGGATTTATTTTAAGAATCCTATATGGAAATAATTATCGGTTAATCCGAGACAACCATCAACGTTTGCTAAAAAATCAGAATGATTCTACAAGAAGGCAATGCTTTGTGTTTGGTGGGATCAGAAAGATCTTTGCTGCATTTTTTCTCTTCTAAACTTAAAATTTCGTTTTCGTCGTGATCATCATCTTTATCTTATTGCCTTATCTTATTATCTTTCGTTTTCGTTTCATTAGTGGATTTTAGTTTTTAGATAGCTTTTCAGCTTCTGAAACTTCTTTTGTTGCCTTCACTTGTTGAAAAATCAGTGACGCATTTACCTTAAACTACAACTTTGTCTGGCTTTTTGGGATTTTGATTATTTGATTGCATTTGCTTTTCGAGATTTTCCTCAATTACTTGGTTTTCTAATTGTATTTATTCTCGAACTAATTGAGGAGTGACGACTAATTGAAGTTGAGATGTTGATGATGGAGTTGCTAATGCTGTTTGTGAAGACGTCGATAAAATATGAGTTAAACGACTGTAGGCTGGTAAAACCACTTGGTCTTTGCAATTTGCACTTTTAATTAAAATCAACCCAGATTTAACTTATTTTAAAAGTAAGGAAATAATATTGATTATCCAATCAAAGCCCATCTCTATTTAATATAAATAGGTGGCGAAATTCCACCATTTAGTATTTCCAGAATAACTTCGGAACTGATCAAAACAAGAAAGAAAAAAACAACAAAGGTTTCTTAATAATTTTTATATATTTTCAATTTTAAACTTTTAACAGAAATAACTAGATTTTTAAGAGAATTTTAAATTTTTTTGAAGTTTTTTTTTGTCAAACATTTTTTATATCAAGCCATTAAAAAAAATTTATTTTTTGACATTATCATAATAAATAAATGTTTTTTTTAATAATCATAATAAATAAATGTTTACATAGGACTTCTTGATTTCTATAATCTTTCAAAACCTTTTGCTAGCTGTTTAATTTATTAATGCGAGTTTTTCACGTAAAATTTTCATTAACGTCTACATCAAAGTCAAGCAGTTTTATTTTAATAATATCATCAGCAACATCTGATTTATAATTCTCCTAGATATTGTTGAAAATAATGAAAACATCGCTGTGCTCCACATTAGCTTTATTTTCTATGTTATGAGGATTTGGAAAGTCACCAGTCATTAATTAAATGTACAACTTGTTCAACAACGTTGTCGTTATTGATGTAATAAGCTTCTATATTGTGATATTGATTTTCTGAATCTTTCAAAGACACTGAAAATCCATAACTTTGAAGTAGAGTTTGTTTTTCATTTATATTTTTCAACCTCGACGATCTTTCTTTCCTTTTTTGAGCTCCCGATTTTTGATAATAATTCATTTTTTATCTGACTACTGAATAATTTTTTTATATAAATTGGCATTAATTATCTTTTCAGTAAATAAAACATTCTGAATATGATAAATGCTGCATTTTTTCCATTTTTACCCCGAGCGCAAAAATCCTTGCTAAGTCATTGTCCTTAAGCGTCGTACATTTTGAATAAAGCAATTTTTATAATTGAATGTTTTATGCTTTTTAATATTTTTTTATATTTATTTTACGGCATAGGCTGATATTTAATAATACTAAATGTGTCGTAATATTTTTATTGTAAAGTCATATGTCATGATCAATTGAAGCCCATGGCTAGATTGCTTTTTGCATTGTGACTGTACTTATTTCTCAGTTTTTTTATGCTCAAATAATCCAACCGCCCTTTTTATTTTCTTAGTAAGTTGGTAATTATGGCATATTTTAGGTGTATAGACAGTAACTATAACACTCTTGAAGATTTTTTAAGGTTTGTTGACTGTCCTTTATTATCTAAATTATTATTATTTTTTTCTTAACCACCTACTATAAATATTTTTACAAGATAAAAGAAAAAAAACTGTTTAAAGTTTGAAAGAAGAATAGAAATCATTTTGGAATGTTTTCTTTTAGAGTTTGCTTGAAAATGTTTCTCTGTTTTTTTACGTTTCACCAATCTAATGAGTATTTCAATGTTTTCTCAATATCTTTCGGGATTTTATCCCCCTCCCTCCTCCCCAAAAAACGTATTCTATTTTTTCATTCTTTAACTTTTCAAAGCCTATTGTGTAAATTTATTCGATCACCATCGAGAGGTATTGTGCAGCTTTTTAACTGTCTTTTACCTGTCAGGAGGAACTCTGTTTTATTAGGGTTTAGTTTTATGCACTTTGAATTGCAGTATACATTACAAGTTTTTATTAATTTTTCCAGACCAGATAAAGTCGAGCTTAAAAGTATAATATCATCAGCATATGCTACCACACCAGTGAAGTTACCCTATATAGACGTACCTACATTATTTTTATTTTTAATGGTTTTCAGAAGGTCCTGGGTATAAATATTATAAAGCTGTTGTGATAGAACTGAACCCTGTCTTACACCTTGTTTAAGATAAAACTCGTTTGATTTGCAACCTTGGTATGAGACAGTTGCTCTGCTATTATAGCATCATGAAAAGATTGTCCTAACTATATGCAAAGGTAGTTTTTTTATTGAAGTACAATTTATCAAAAAGAATTTTTCAAGGAGCATAAATAAATAGGTGAATTTTTACTAATGTAATGTTTAATGGTTTCACTAACTGCAAATTCTGCGTGCAAGGTTGAAGATTTAGATTTAAATCCAAATTGTAGCGGGTGAGTGTTCTTGATCTCCGGACATATTATTAAAATCAGATATTCTAGAATTTTTGTAAAAATCGGTATTATACTAATACCTCGATAGTTGTTTGGGTTAACCAAAGATTTTTTGTGTAATATAACTAATTGAGAAATTAAAGAAATTAATTAGCCATTGCGGCAGTGCGTCAGAATTTGCGTTTCAAATGTTTAGCTAAGATACCAATGAGTAGCTAGACGTGTTTGATTTTAAGGCAGAAATATCTACTTTGTTATTTATTAATATCTACTTTAATATTTTGTTCGGTTATTATTACATTATCATGCTTTGTGCACGGTGGGATTTTTCGGGTTATATTACTTTGAGTTATTCGACAAGTGTTTGATAATTTTTCAAACATATTTCAAATTTTGTGGTGATAGTTTCATTATCCTTTTTATGGTTTATTGTGAATAATCGTGAGTTTGTATCTTTTTTTAATACTTCTAAAAGCATTCCAAAAGTTTTTTGGCTTGATATTTTTCAGCTTTTCAATTACAACGTATTGCTTGTAGAGTTTATTGTTTTGAGCTAACTTAACGACTTTCCGGAGATTTTTTAAAGCCATTTTATATCTATTATAAGTCATAGAATTAGAATACTTTGGAGACCTCTCTAGAAATCTCTCCAATTTCGAAAATGATACAACAGAACCTTTTTATTTTGGTTTAAATCGGGAGTCCACCAGGGTTTGGAATAAATAGATAATTTTTTCTGGTTGCGGTATTTGCAATGAGCTGTAATTGCACTATTGATAATGATTTTATAAATTTGGTTTAGCTCGTTTTCATAACTGTCAGTTCAGTTTATAAAAACTAGCATTTAGGTGGTCATTATATAAGTTTAAAAAACTATTGTTAATCCAGGCATAACTTGGAATATAACTTATTTCTCCTGCTATCTTGTTAAAACTTTCTTGAGATTGGCAACAGATAAGTTTAATAAAGATTGGTATTGGTGATCGCTTATAAATGTGCTCTTAGTCCAAAATTATACGGGCATGTTTAAATAATTATTTTTTTGTTGGCCAAGCAAAGCAATTGGTATCTGTTGTACTTGTTAGGTTCAAAAATAGATTAGTCTACTCATTTTTTTTAGCAAAAGACTCTGCATAGTTGATGACTGAATTTTCTTTCAATGTGACTTAAGTTTTAACAAAAATTTGATGGATTAAATTTTTTAGATTACAATTGGACTTCAAGACAAGCAACACAATATATCTCAAATTTCAGAGTCTTGAAATCGACAATTAAAAAAACATGCTTCAAGAAATTAAATTTGGTATTGATTTATTTTACTACAACTGGTTTTGAATGAGCTATGGCTTTAAAAGTAAGAGAACTAAAAACTAGAAAATATGGAAAGCAAACCAATCATTATAATCACTCGTGATCTTTAGTATTTAACTGTCTTAAGCTTTGTATCACTTTACCTCTACTGGACCGACTTATTAATGATCTTATTAATAATATAAGATTTCAAACAGATAGTATGTTGGTTTATATGGGACGTTTGCAGTTCCAACCGTCATGTTAAGTTGCCTAAAAGCTAACCTAAGATTGGCAAATATACTTTTAGTAATTTCTGGATATCTATCATTCCTATCTTTGCATCCAACCTCTATTCATGCAGAGTTGGCATATGAAAGCCTCTTTGAAAAAATCAATCAAAAATCCCCATCTAGTATTTCTTAAACAAAAGTTATGACAATGAATGGTTTCCGCAACATTCTTTAACTTTTTAATAATTTAATTCTAGGTACAATACCTAGAGATTAAAAACTTATTCAAGAAGTAGAATGTAAGAAAAGTGATTAAATGGTCTTGCCTAAATGTCAATTTATACAGAAATTGTTTCAGATATAGGTAGGGTTATCAGCATATTTTCTGCTTCTGAGGAGAGACAATTAGAGTTGCTATTTAGATATTATTAATTTGCTACGATAGAATTATAATAATTATTAACTCTTATATTTTCAACTATTTTTTTGTTAAAACATTTTTATCGTTTTCTTTTAGAGCATCTAATTATTTATTTGTATTAAATGCTTCATAAATAATTTTATTTCTAATATTGTGTGCATTTCATGATCTTTGACTTCTAAAATATCAAATGCAATAAAAAGTGTTCTAAACTAAATACAATGTAAACTACTAAATAAATAACTTCAACATGTGTGTAAATTTTGTTAGTTTATGCTACAAAAAAAGTGCTTTTAATAAATTAACTTCTTGAGGATCCTAAAGATGGTAAGACTGTTCAAAACATTTTTTTATTTATTATATATACAATATAAAATAAAAAAATATTTTAAAAACAACACAATATAATAGTATCATGATATTTTTGATTATATCCCGATATTGTTATTGCAATAATAATTCCAGTTATGCAATTAATAATAAAAATATAAAGGAAAGAATCCAGAAATAAAGGGCTTTTTTTTGTGTCAATAATAACATCGAGACCTATTAAGAATAGGAAAGAATTTAGAAATGGAGAACTAACCTTAGGCAGCATTACAACTTGCATATGAGGTGTAAAGTCCTATGACCTTATAGTTGGTGCACTTCGTTAAGTATGTGTGTATGTGTGTGTACAAAAAGTGAAAACTAAACTAGGTAAACGCCGCAGAAGCTGTTCGACCCTTCAACTCAAGACAATCAGATAAAAAATGTATTGTCTTGAATCATGACTTTTTAAAAAGCCACTGCTGAGCTGTAGTTATATATACTATTGGATCAGTGGAGGGTTTCATCAAATTGATGTGTTCACTCCAAATAAAAGAAGAAAATACCAACAAGTGAAAAACTAATAAAAGATAAAAATAATTAATATTTTAAATACCCTTGTTCTTAAACACTATTCTAAAAACACTTATTCTTTATGTTAAACACTAATTCTCAATGTTTATTACTGGCACCGACAAACTTATAAGGCATTGTTATTTTATCATTTGAATACTTTTGCATATATTTTCCAGTATATTGCAAAAAAAAAAAAAAAAAAAAAAAAAAAAAAAAAATGGCAGCATTATTTAGGTACTATTTAATTAATCAATTACCTTTAAAATAGTTTTTTTTTTGTATTTTGATTTTTCTGGTCTGTTCTTAAGCAATCTTCTTGATGACTGCTGTGAAATCTCTTGATCTAACAATGCCACTTTCGATGCATAATAATGCCAAATCATTTGAGCGAGGTTATCCAATATTTGATCTAAGTTCATTTACAATTCTTTTAAGAACAGAAAAAGTTCTTTCTCTAGTACAGTCTGTGACCATAAGAGACAAATAAATTCTCAACACAGTATAGGTAAACGTATTCGCAAAAGTAACTGTTAAATTATTCTTAACTAGAAAGGTTTACGCATGACAATGTTTTGATTGTTATTGTTTTCTTTAAAAGTTTTGTATATTTCTTTTACATTTTTTCATGCTAAATGCAATGTCTTTTTTTGCGAACCTTGCGTAACTCCTTTTGCAACTAAACAAAACTTGAAATTTAACACAACTCTGGAACAATCTGACATCAGATTGTTACAGTTGTATAAAAAATCAATCAAACATATGTATGTTAAAAAATAAAATCCTCCAATTTCGAAAAACACTGCTTCTATAAAGTAAATGAATGAATAAAATCTTGAATGTGTATATTAGTAACTGTATTTGTTTATTATGTACAATCTTTATTTAACTTATGTCAGTGTCCATTTAGACCTGTATGTCCTTTAGAACATGTAATTTTATTTTTTTTCTTATAAGTTTATCTATCTATCCAAATATAAATCAAAATCTTATACAACTCAAAATACACAAATGAGCAATGATCAAATTTTCTGCGGTAACGGAAGTGAATATAAAATTAAAAAATGAAATTAAATAGAATACTAAATTTTTATTTATTTATTCGCAACGCCACCCAAAAAACTGGTTATAAAAAAACTAAGAAACATACGAAAAGAAAAGCTATTTGTTTCCCTAAAAAAATAAGGTCACAGGCGGTGGGCCTTTTTTTTTGAAGGGTCTAAGAATGCAGCGCCATCTTTATTTTATCATAAACTTTTCAAAGATTTCTTTTTATATACACTCTTTCAAAAATTAGGTTCGATATAAAAAAAAATTTTAAATATTATTTTTCAACTTCTTAGAATTAAAAAAATAATAAAACATTTGGATCAAAAATTCATTCAGTTTTAAAACTGTAAAAAAATTCCAAATTTTCATAAGAATTTTGCTAAAGCAAAACTGTGTGTTGACAAGAAACGTTCTAGTAAGATTATTTAAACTTTTAGTAAGATTATTCTTTAAAATGTTAAAAACACACTACATTTCACGTTTACAAATATATACCGTATAAATTTATTTACCGCAACTAATGCAGATATTTTACGTAAAAAAAAACGAGTTAATATAAATATAAACGTAAATACAAGTCTCGGAGTAGCTAAAGCGTAATCAATAGTTTAATAACAACATGACAATAGCATAAACTCTCCAAAGTTATAAACAAATTGAGTAAAATTAGTAAAGTGCTATCTTAAAGAACTTTGACTCTAACTCTCATTAAGGATTTCGCCTGTTCTTTGTGCTCTTCGTCAACATTTTTGTACTCTGTACTTATTGCAAGCCTATAAATGCCGGGATTTAAAACCGTTGTAATGTTTAAAAAAACGCCGCCATTTAAATCAGGTGCAAGAGTAAACAAGGATGAATTTCCTGATTTTATTTCGTAACGTTCTTCCATTGCTTTCAATACGCTAACGATGCTCATAATTGGCGATCTAGGTGGCGTCTTATGACTGATCGTTATATCAATTGGCTTCGTAAGTTCGTGGGTGGAACGTCTACTGCGGTATGATCTATCGCTAAACTGTTGTTTGGTCTGAGATGTACCAAAATTAACTTGTTCTTGCGATTTAATACTATGACGGCCTGTTTGATATGCTTGCTGATATGGATTTAACCTTGTAGATAGTACTTTACTACTAAGTTGCAACTGTTTGGAATTAACTCTCAGGCTTGAATCAATTGGTTTAGGGTAGGGTGCAATTTTCTGTTGATGTCGAGAAAAATATTGTGAATCAGTTGGAACTTCCCCAACTGGAGAATAACCTCTATCCAATGAAGCAAAATTAGGATAGCTACTTCCAGTTAAAGGAGCATAACCCTTGCCAACGGCTGCTTGATATCCACTAGAAGAATCTTGTTCAAGATTACCGAGAGGCACACCTTCTGATGGAATTTCAGAGGTATCACAGGTGAAACATACTGCCCCATGAGTAGCAATACAATGCCTAATATAAAATCAATAAGGTGTAACATATAATGATAATTTAATAAACAATAATTATATTATGAATATTTATCATAACAATAAAATTATAAAATTTTTTTATATAAAATATAATATAGTATTAATTATAATATACTATGTTTTAATTATAAAATATAAAAAAGTTATTATTTTTAAATACTTTTACAATTAAAAAACTGACCCTCCTGAAACAGGGGTGTACCCTGGAGGACATTGACATGCAAAACCTCCTCGATTGTTTGAGCAGCCAAATGAACACGGAGATTGACCAGAACATTCGTTTTCGTCTAAACCATTAATACATGATTTTATTACAAATTTCAAAATTAACATATAAAACAAGTAACTTATTTAAACAAGTAATTTATTTAAGTTAATAAGAATGCATTCAGAATAATAATTTGTTAATTAAAGGAGAGCTGATTAAACAAATTTTTTTAACATAAAATATTTTTTACCTTGACAACGACCACCTTGGAAAGTTGATCCTGCTGGACATAAACACGAATAGCTTCCTAATTTATTTAGACAAGTAGAAGTACCGCACATGTTTTGTTTGCATTCATTAATATCTTAAAGAAAAAATTATTCCTTATTATCTTTATATTTAACCTTATTAACTTTATAAGCAAATTTTAAGATCATTAAAAGTAAAATGGCGTTATATTTTACTCAAAAGTTATATAAACAATATAATTCTAAATCTACTATAACATTATTACCAACGCATTGCATTCCTCCATTAGGACTGTAATAGGGATAATAACCATATGGGCAGCCACATGCAGGTTGACCACATCCTTGAGGATTTATAACTTCAGGAGTTGTATCAGCAACATCTATAGAAAATTAAAAAAAAAAATTATCATAGAAATATATGATAACAAACAAACAAACTTTTTATGCACCTGGGTATTATTTAAATATTGGCTTACAAGCACACAATTTCTTGTCAGCATCGTATTTAAGTCCCCTATTGCAAACACAATCGAAGCCACCAGCAGTGTTTTTGCAAGTAGCCAAACCGCATATTCCAGTCTCTTTGCATTCATCAATATCTATATGAGTGAAGTAAAAAAAAAATATTAAAAATAATATTAAAAAAATAGCTAATACAAGTAAAATAAATTTTTTTTTTTTACCTAGTTATGGTAAAATTTGTACTTATTTAAATTAATATCAATTTTTTTTTCAAATTATGTATAATTACCAATACAGTTATTGCCTTCCATTGTATACCCAGCATTGCAAACACATTTATGTCCTCCTTCTGTATTTTCACATTTGTGTTGGCAACTATGTTTAGATGTGGCGCATTCATCTTCATCTAAATAATTGATTAAATGGTTATAAGAAAGTATTAAAAAATATGTATATTTTTAATTATACTAAAATAAAATTTATATTATTAACAATAAAATTTTAGTAAAACATATAAAAAAACAATAAAACTATGATATATATTACAACTAAGAGTAAGTGCAAAAATATTTCTGACAACTAATGTTAACAAAATGACTCACCAACACAGGTTATTTGATCAGAATCAACTTTAAAACCATTTGGGCAAACACATTTGTAACTACCTTCTGTATTCACACAATCTCCTTTGCATTGACTAATACCCTCTTTACATTCATCGATGTCTGTAAAATTTTAAATATGTTAGTTAAAATTTCTATAAAGTATGTAAGTAAATGATTTTGTATAGGGTTAGGACTATTGTAATTGTAATAAAAACAATAACAGTAACAATAATTATTGTTATTGTATTAACTTAATTTAGAAACAATAACAATACTTGTGATTTACAACTATTGTAATTCTGTAATACAATAACAATAAAGATTGTATTGCAATTCATCTTTATAAAACAATAACAATATCGAGTAAGTCCATGTCAAAACAACCAGGCCATGCAACCCTATGTCCTTGGATTTTCTTTATATTTTTAGCATAGTTAGTACATTATAAAATAAGATAAATCACAAAATTTCAAGGTCTAACTCCCAACGGTTCGTGAGTAATGGTTGTTTTAATTTTAGCAACTATTATTGATTTGGCCATTTTCCGCCATTTTTAAATTTACATTTCTCCTTATAAAATCAAGTCTTTAAACGTGTGAATTCTAAAAATAAGTGACTTAGTTAATCTCTAGGTGAGGAATTTAAATATATAAATAAAAAACTCATTTTATAACTAAAAAGTACATAAATAACATTTATAAAATTATAAATGTTAAAATAATGGACACCTGCCACTGTAAAATTTTTAGGTGTGCGGTAAGTTTTTTAAGCTTAAAATTTCAAATAAGATCATTGTATGTTTGAAGAACATTGTGTGAAAAATTCATTTATGCCAAATGCATAGTTTTGTAAATATTTTACTTTTGTACTAAAAATGTATATATAATTGCAGGGGCGGACCACAATTTTTCGGTGTTTGAGTTAAATAACTTCCAGGTAAGTTCTATACTCCAAACCTTTGAATGTTCATACTTATGTCATTTAAAGATGTTCTGCAAAAAATTGCGCTGCAAAGAGCCTGGGAACAAAAATACGCTAAAAAGTAGAAATCATCCGCTTAAACGTGAGGGGAATTGATTTTTCCAAACAGAAAAATTACTTGCTTTAATAAGACTAAAAATTGTACATATTTTTAAAATTTTGTCAAAAAATCATTTGGCATTCAAAAGGTATAACCATGTAAAGTTTACAACCCCCTCAAAACGAGGGGGTTGTAAAAATCATTATTTTTCAAATCATTATTTTTCAATGAAATTTGATTACCTTAAAGAAATTTCTACCTAGTTTAGGATATTAGAACTCATATTTCAAAAAATAAATTTCCCCCACGTTTTAGATTTCTAATTTTTAGGATATTTTTGTTCCCAGGTTCTTTGTAGCGCAAATTTTTGCAAAACACTTTAAATGACATAAGTATAAACATTCAAAGGTTTGGAGTATAGAACTTAACTGGAAGTTATTTAAAATACAACCCGAAAATCTCTGATTTTTTTTTCTTTCAATTTTCGCCAAAGTACTTTAGGAAAAAATGATAATTCCTATCTAAATCTAAGTGGTTCTTAAGTTATGAAAGTTTTTTTAATGTATTTTTTTATTTCATTTTTGTTCCTTGGTTCCTTGTCTTTTCCAATTATCAAAGTTTAATTGCTGAATTCAGATATATTCATCTAATTTAAATGTTGCAATTAATTCTACATAAATAATGTAATTAATACTTGTGCATTTTTAAATTTGCAAGTATAACATTTAATTCATTATCAAAATGATTTCATATGATATTGGTAAAGTTTTGAAGTCAGAATGCCATAAAACCTCATATTCTAGAAATAAAGAGATTTTTTTACTTCATGACCTAGACACTGATACTTATCAAAACATTTTATGGAGATCTGAGTTGTGTGCTTGTGAAGAACTATTCAGCATTTGTAATCACCATTTTCGCTATTTTGGAAAAAGATTTGAAAAGAAAAATGGCAATTGTTGTAATATATAAAGTGCATAAAAAAAATAAAAATAAAAGGTAATTTGATTTCAAAAATATTTTATGTAATTATATCAAAGAAATCCTTCTTTAATTTTCAAATTGTATTACTTTTCTGATGTATGTGGAGGACAGTATAAAAATTATAAAAAATTTCTAAATCTATGCCATCGTTCAGAAGATTTTTTATTGGAAGCTGAATGGACATTTTTTGCAACCAGTCATGGCAAATCTTCCTGTGATGCAATAGGTGGTACAGTAAAACGAACAACAGCAAGAGAACGCCCAAAGAAAAATCAAATACTAACAATTGATGCAATGTTTGAATTTTGCACTCAAAAAATGCTCACAATAAAGTTCTTTAAAATTGATAAAGGAACTATGGTTAATGTTAGAGCGACATAAAATAAACGATTTGAAAAGGGAAAAATAATACCAGGAAGTCGAGGATTTCACCATTGCATACCAGTTTTGAAAACATCTATGCTATTTAAAAAAACTAGTAACGAAATAAATCCAAAATCTATTAATATAACTAAAAAATCAAGTTACCAAAATTTAAGTTTAATAAATTTTGAGCTAATGCAGAAATACAAATATTACGCATGTACATATGACTCGTTTTGGTGGATTGCAGTAGTCGAAGAAAAAGATGAAGAATATAATGATATAAAAATAAAGTTTATGCATCCACACGGTCCATCTGAACAGTTTTTCTGGCTGAAAAGGGATGATTATTGTTGGATACCAATCACCAATGTAACAACATTAAAAAGTGCACCAAAAATAATATCAGACAAATATGAACTTTCAAAAAAAGATTTTAACAAAATTAATAAGTATGTATTTGTAAATCACTAATTTTTAATGGATACATTATAAAAAATTGTATATCAATTCAAGTATGCATAATTTTTATTTATTTTGGATGCTGCGATAAGCGAAATATGCAATATTTGCTATTTTTGTAATATTTTTCATTTAATTTTTAAACTATGTATTTGGCAGAAATGATTTTTTCACACAATGTTCTTTAAACATATAATGATCTAATTTGAAATTTTAAGCATAAAAAATTTACTGCTCACCTAAAAATTTTACTGGGACAGGTGTCCATTATTTTACCATTTATAATTAATATTTACTATACTACTTAGTTACTTACTTAAGTACTTTTTAGTTATAAAATGAGTTTTTTATTTATATATTCAAATTCCTCACCTAGAAATTAACTAAGTCACTTATTTTTAGAACTCACATGTTTATAGACTTGATTTTATAAGGAGAAATGTAAATTTAAAAATGGCGGATAATGACCAAAACAATAATAGTAGCCAAAATTAAAACAACCATTACTCACGAACTGTTAGGAGTTAGACCTTGATATTTTGGGATTTATCTTATGTTATAATGTACTAACTATGGTAAAAATATAAAAAAAATCCAAGGACATAGGGTTGCATTTAAAAAAAAAAATTGGTTGTTTTGATGTGGAATTACTCTATCTGAAAAAAAAATGTATTGTAATGACCCACTACAATAACAATAAATATTGTATTGTAATTCGTCTTTGTAATACAATAACAATAGATTGTTAGTGTAATAAAAGACATCAACATTTTTATTTAAGAAGAATTATTATGTTTAACTGTTTGTGTTACTAAATTTAATTTTCATATATATTTTAAGTTCCTTTGCAGCATTAAAATCAAGAGAAAAAATAAAAGGGCTGAATAAAATAATTTATGAATGTTATTTTTCATAATAGTAAGCATAATACAATACCAAAATTAAAATTTTTTTATTGTTTCTGTAATATTACAAAATAATATTATTGTATTGTAATGTGTAATTGTATTTAATTTTTACAATTACAATTACAATAGTCCTAACCCTAGTTTTGTAAGCACATGGTTATGCAAGCATATTAATTAAGCTAACTTTTGGATCAAGATTAGATTTTCTTCTCTTCAAACAAATTAAAAAAAAAAATTTATAGGATAAAAAATTTGACATCATAAAATACTTAAAAAATTTAAAAGCTAAAGTGCTCTTGACCACCTGATATAAGCTTGTTTTATATATATATATATTTTTTAATTCATAATTTTGCATAAAATAATGGACATTTTTCTGATAACAATAATTAGACAATGAACAGATTAATTCATGCACAAACCTCTACAGTTTTTGCCATCACTTGATAATTTAAAACCAGAATTACAAATACAGCGGTACCCTTCTGCCAAGTCCATGCATTTACCATTACTGCAGACTCCAACAATAAATTCACATTCATTTATTGTTTCTTAAAATTTGACAAAAAAAAAATTAATTTGAAACAATTTTTTTTTAAACAACAACTTAATATCACATTTCATTTTTTAATACAAAAATACAAATAAAAAGTACAAAACAAAAGTACAAACTAAAAACCTTACTGTTTTTATTTCCATTACATAAACTTTTTCCTGCAGCTAAACAACAACAACAACAAAAAATAGGGGGCAGTAAACATAGCTTATAAATGTGTAATTACTTTATATGAAGTTTTTTAGAAATTTAAATCATTTTTATATATTTTTTAATATACATTTTTCCAAACATTGTTTTAAATCAAAAATAAAATCATTTTTTAAATATTTTTTAAATGCACATAAAAAAAAAAATCATTAAATAAGTATCAATAGTATTAAATAAAACAAAAATGAAATAAAAAAAAAATTAAAGAAAAAAACAAAGAAAAATTAAGAAAAACAAGTTACACAATAAAACAAATACCAGTGTTAGAATTGGGGCATCTTCTACAATCTGACCCCCAAGAAAAGCCACCACCAATGCAACAGCATTCACGCTGTGAAACTTTATTTATTTTAGTTGAAGCTTGACATTTCTCATCAGTAATTGAAAAGCATAAACCCATGCTTTTATCTATAAATTAATACAATTATAATTATAAAACATTTGTAGTTAATAGCATCAATGTTTATCAAACTTTAAACAGTATAAAAAAAGATAAAACCTTCACAGTGTTTTCCATCATAGCTTCTCATGAAAGGTGGTATGCAGTCACAACGATAACTACCTTCTATGTTCTGACAAACACCTCCTGGTCGACAAAGAGATTTATCTTGCAGACATTCATTAATCTCTGAAAATACATTAAATAAAGTTAAAGATTTTTGTTTCTACTAATTAATTTACTATAGAACTTTTTAGTTCTATATTATCAGACATATCAAACAACATAAAAAAAAAATTATATAAAATATTGCAATTGTGAAAGATTTCAATTTGAAATTTATTATAACTAAATTAACAAAAAGAAAAGAAAAGAAAAAAACAACTTTTTTAAATTAAAAAAGAAAATCACTATTTTGTGCAGAATATTATGCTGATTTTTTTTTTAGAAATGTGTTCTACAAACTACTGTAAATTTTCACACATTTGTGGAATATGCTGACACTATAATAAAAAGAACTTTTTAGAATTGTTTACTTCTGGTTTTTTTTTTTTTATTATTATTTTTTTTTATTTTAACATTTTTTTAAAGGGGGACTTAATGTAATTATTTTTGAACTCAATTATTTTTATAGTATACTATTATTAAGTAAAATAATCAATATTAATGATTCAGACATTGTTCATGATGATAGTTTATTAGTTATGCTTAAAAAATCTGGTCCACAGCAAAATTAGAAAAGATATTATAAAAAGTTTTTTGAAATTTGCTTCTAAATCAAAACAAGCGTAAACTTGAAAATTGTGAATTTTCCCATTTTGTCACATTTAACCTCACTGAAAATTTATATAAGTCTTTCAAAAAACCAAATGATGAATTATTATATATTATTATTAACTCAAATCATCCAACTCAAATTCTAAAACAAATGGTTCAACCCACCATATAGTAAAAATGTTTCCACTAATATAGGAAAAGTGTTTTTAAAATGGGTCGATAAACACTTTCTACCCTCTAATAGATTTCATTAATTTTTTCATCGAAATACAGCTAAAGTGGCACAAAAAATATGGAAAGAATTATAAAAGATCACAATAATGCTTTGCGAAATAAAAAAGAAATCCTAACTGAAAAAGTAACAAAAAATTGTCCTTGTTAACAAAAAAATAACAATTTTCCAATGAGTGGAACATGTTTATCAAAAAATGTGGTATATAAATGTGTTGTTTTCTCTAAGAATGTACCTGATAACAATATATTGGCTAAACAGAAGGTGGATGGAAAAAATATTTTGCCGACCATAAAGAACCCTTTAAAAATAAAAAGTATTCAAAAAACACCATGCTATTAAAATAAATATGGGAATCAAAAGATAAAAATATTGATGATTTTTTTGAATTGGTCCATACTTAAAACAGCATCAACATATAATAAAAAAATATTGATAATAAAAAAAAATTAAAACATTTCCAAAAAATGCACAAAAATAATTACACATGCAAACCAAGAATGCTTATTAAACAAAAAATCGGAATTGATTTCTAAATGCAGACATGAAAAAAAAAAATCTCCTAAAAAACAATAATAAGAAGTGAGAGAAAAAATAATTATATTAAATAATTATATTAAATAATTATATTAAACCCTTTGGAAAAATATCAAAAAAAAAAAAAAAAGTAAAAGTAAAAGTAAACAATTCTAAAGAAATTCTTTTTATAATAGTGTCAGCATATTCCACAAATGGGTGAAAATTTACAGTAGCATTGACTTATTACAGTATGAATAAATTAAAAAAAATTAAATTACAGTATGACTTCCTGTAATTTAATTTTTGTTATAATTTAAAGTTTTATTAATTTGAAAATTCAAGCGATTTGACAGTAATTTTCTACTAATTGGATATATATGTAGAAAATCACAATGTGCATGCATATATATATATATATATATATATATATATATATATATATATATATATATATATATATATATATATATGTATATATATATATATATATATATATACATGTATATATATATATATATAAATATATATACATACATTTGTATATATATATATATATATATAATATATATATATATATATATATATATATATATATATATATATATACATATATGTATATATATCAACCCATGTCAGCATTCGGCAACACCGACCTAACTGCCAACCTAAAAGTGTTTAAAGTCAGCAGAAAATTGCTGACCTCGTTTCTATGTTTTATGGTAACCCCTCAGTGTGAAAATATTTTTGCCGACTTGATGCTGACCTCTAACAGTCTAAGGAATTAGAAAAAATGAGTTCTGCACTAATTACCAACCTCATTTTATATATATATATATATATATATATATATATATATATATATATATATATATATATATATATATATATATATATATATATATGTATATATATATATATATATATATATATATATATATATATATATATATATATATATATATATATATATATATATACATACAGTAGTGGTGTCGTGGTAGAGCGCTCGCTTTATAAGTGAGAGGTTCCGAGTTTAATCCCCACCACATCCCTGGTAGTACCGCCCTCAACTTGTTTCTCCGCAGAGCAGCCTTGTTCATAAAGGTTCATGTTTCGGAATTATAAAGTAAAAAAATATATATTAAAAAGTTTGTGTTTCGGAATTATAAAATAAAGAAATATATATTAAAAATAATGTAGAGTTTCCTCTGTGATGACAGTTGATAATTTTAGCTGATTATAGATTTATTTTTGTTGTTAAACAAAACAAAGGGCTCAGGTTCTTATTTCTTATATAACTTTCTATATAAGAAATAAGGACCTTAGCCCTTTGTTTTTGTTTTTTTTAATGTAAAAATGCTTTTGCTTAAATTACTTATTTTATATTCCTGTTTTTTTATTTACCTATTATATATATATATATATATTTTTTTTTTTTTACTGACTGAATTATTTAGAAATAAGTGCTGCGAGTGTGTGATCAACTAATTCAGCCTTAGACCAAATGTACACGCATAGATTGATTTAACCATAAATGCAGCAGATTGTACATACATTGACTAATTTAGCTGTAGGTGAATACATTACTGAGGGTTTTCAGAGGAACTCACAATAAGTAAAATGTTTTCGATAGTTAATTCAGCACATCAGCTGTTTAATTTACTAAAATATAATTTTTTTAATTACATTTAAATTTTGCTATGCTAAACAATTTTCTAATACATTGATGTTTTCTCATAATAAACTAAATATAAAAATAATTTAAAAAATAATTATTAAATATAAAAAAATAATAAATTCTATAATATTTTTAAAGAAAAAAAAAGAGTAATAAAGACAAATTATTTAGCACATTATTAACTTGAAACTTGAGCAATTCTTGTGACTTAATTTTCATTAAAATAAGTCAAATAAAGCAATGAGTTTTTTGTTTATAGTTGAATATTTCTATTTGAAGGATCCACCATAAACTATGCTCTCTATAAACAAACTTTTGCAAAAAAATCTTTTTTACAAAATCAGTTTAAAATCCAATTAACAGAAATTGAATAATAAAGTAGGTTTAAAATTTAAAAACATATGTGCCTTTTAATCAAAATAGGCCAAATCAAAGACCTGAATATATCAATTTTTGCTTAGGCTGTTTAAGTATTTCGACATCAGTGTGCTGGCCTAAGTATGCTCTTATGAGTGTTGTGTGCATGTGTTTTTTTTTTATTTATTTATAATGTAACTGAAGAAAAATTTTTGAACTTTTTCTTCCATTTTTAACACAAATGTTACAAATTGCCATTCATCTCTTGGGGTAGAATGTGTGGTCTATTACATTTTCCACTTCTGGCACTTTGTACAGGTATTTTTTTATCAAGTTTAACTTTAATTCTGCCTACTGTCATCACAGAAACTCTAACTAAATTTATAATTTTTCTTTGGGAGTGATTTGAATGTTTTAACAAAGAAAATATTTCTGAAATTTTTTTGTTTGATATATCTTTAGCTTTACCCATTTTAGGCACCAAAGTTCAAACATTTTTAGTTAAAATTACTAATTAATATAAAAAAATCAGTCAGAACCACAAATACACTAAACAGTTGACAAAATTTTTATTTGTTATGCACATGCTATCGCACAAATAGCAATTTTGCCACAAATATGTTAAAAGATGCATTTTGCTTGTTTTTGCATATTCTACCTTATCAATTTTAAAAATTGCCACAATTATTTATAAATGCTACAACTTCATAAAAAAATATATATATATAGAAAATTATTGATATTAAAATCTCAAAAGAATGTAAGAGCAGAAGCTAATTTATTCATTTAAAACTCATATTGCAGATTTTGTGAAAAAATAAACTGTAACTAATAATTTGGCCGCCCACTGTGTGTGTGTATATATATATTTATATATATTTATATATATATATATATGTATATATATATATATATATATATATATATATATATATTTATATATATAATATATGCATATATATATACATATGTATATATATATATATATATATATATATATATATATATATATATATATATATATATATATATAAAATTTAGATCTTTTTTTAAAAAATTTAAAAGACGCAGAATGCAGACCAAATTATTCTTTGGTTAAGTTTTATGTTTAACACACAAAAAAAATTACCAACACATCTTCCTAATCTGTCCATGTTGTAACCTTCCAAACATAGGCAGTGATATCCACCAATGTAATTTTCACATCTGTGGGGACAAATATTTGGAATTAGACATTCATTGATATCTTGACAATCTTTTTTATCATCTGATAGTGTGTAACCGTTTGGACAAACACATGTATATGATCCAGGTACATTGACACACTGGTATGAGCAAGTACCATTATTTTCAACACATTCGTTTATATCTATAATACAAAAAGAATTTAAAATTTAATAACTATAAACATATTTATTTTTATTTTTAATTATTCAAAATTTTCAGATGACAGTCTGTAGTTTTTAAAAAGTTTGTTAATTGTTGGCAATTCTAATTTTAATATTTTAAATGAAAATAACATAAAAATTTAAAATTTAAAGGTGTTAAAAATGTTTTAATGTTGCAGTATCTTAATTTTAAAAATTTTTCATTTTAGAGTCAGTCAAAATAGCCAAAAAAAAAAGAAACAAAAAATAAAACCTTTGAAAAAACAAGGATTAAGTTACAGAAAACTCTTTTTTAAAACACATTTAAAACCAAAAGTTCAATCTATATCAGCCACTTAATTTAGTATATCATAAAGCATAACATTGATCATACAATTAAAAAACTCTGTGGCAGAAGCAGAAACTTCATTCATTTTTTAATTTAACACACCATTTTTATTGATATTAAATTTATAAAGGATTTAAAATAATAAGAAGAGTTGACTTTATAATAATTTTTATTTATTTGTTTTACTTTTTATTTAGACCTTTAAAAATAAATGATTTTTTTTTTTGTTACTTTCTATCATATCAGAGGATTTTAAATTTTTTTCTACTTCGATTTTAACTGAACTGCATCATCAATTTCTTTTGATGTTTTTATTTTAGACTGAGAGATTTCAAAAATTTCTTAACTGCTCAATTTCTTCTCCGTTCTTTGATTTCTTGTGGATGATCCAGCTGAAAAACTTCTTCTGCATGACTTTGTAATCATTTTGTCACTCACACGAGTGATAAAAAGTTTTCTACACTGAATTTCAAATTGAAATTCAATGTAGAAAAACTGAAAGCCAACTTATTCTTTTGATAGCGTTGAATAACTTTTGATAGCGTTGAATAACTTGCTTGTCAGATTGAAAAAAGATTAAGAGAGCGGTGTTCTTCTATACGTCATAAAGAATTTGGTCATGGTACATACAAGATTGTCTTGAAACCAATGCTTCAAATTGCTATACTTTATTACTATGATCTACTTTGTTTAATCTAGAGTGGATTCTTCTTTATTGTTTATTAAACAGATAATAATGATTCGCAAGTTGCTACACCATTGCAAGATGTTACACCATACATTTTTATATAGCTCTATCTATTTCCTAGTCATTGGTGTTGCTAAAATAAGATAATTTGCTTAAATTAAGTTTTTTTTTTTTTTTATTGTTTGCTTCACCTCTAAAATCTTCATAAAAACATTTCAACAGTTTTAATAAGTTGTTCAACTAAATTAATCTTGCATCGATAAAAGTAAATGATTTATTTTTAAATAAAAGTTTAATAAAATTAGTAAAACAGCCAACAACAACTCATAAGTGTTAAATGAGTCCGGCTAGGTATGAGATACTTTACCCTACCTAAGACTCAAAACTCAACAATAATTAAGACTATATGTTTTAGAAAAAACATGAGCTATGGTAAAACAAAAAATATATAAAACAAAATATTATAATTACATATTGCAGAAAAATATGAAAATATAGATAAAAATAACAAATTACCAACACAAGATGGATCACTTAGACTATGAGATCTAAAACCTTTTTCGCATTCGCAGGCATAAGAGCCAACTAAATTTCGACATGTTCCAGCCCCACAAGGGGAAGATCCATCTGTACATTCATCACGATCTAAGAATAAATGTTATAATTATTCATAATATATTAAAACTAACAGCATACATTCTGTAAAATAACAAACAGCATATATTTTTCAGAATAACAAACAGCATACATTCTGCAAAATAATAACAATTTCTCCAAGAGATGCAAAAGGTTTCAAAAATTTTTTGAAATTTTTTTTACATAAACAAACTTTACTTTAAATGTATGCTAAACCAATTTGAGGTTGATATTTTTATTTTTTCTAATATTTATTGAAATTAAGATTAATAAAATATGGAAACAGAAATTATAGAAACAGATATCAACTTATTGGTACTAATTATACTTTAACTATTTATAAAATTTTCCAATTACCAGATAAGTTAATTTGAAAATATGGTAATATTTTCAAATATTCCGAAACACATTAGAGAAACCAGAAAAAAAATTTGAACAAAAACTTTAAGCTAATTTAAATAATTGACAAACCTTCACAATTGGTTGGATCAGATGTGCTGAGAATGTAACCTTTATTGCAATCACATCTAAAACTTCCATCTGTGTTTACACATTGTCCATTAATACACTTTCCAAGATTGGATTCACATTCATTAATATCTATATTTTTTTATACATGAAATATTTTTTAACATTGCTATTGTTATAATCATTATTTTCTTTTAAATATTTTTTTATCAAGAAAATTTCTATTATTATTTATTAATAATATTATTGAACAATGTTATTACATTATTGACAATATTATCAGTTTTTGTCAGGGACTAAGGAAAAAGCTAAGGAAAAAAAAATACAAACAAAAACTAAGGAAAAAAAAAACATACACACCTGTACTATTGCGCTCTAAACCAACACCATTTGGGCAGTAGTACTCAAATTCTTTTGATCCTTTATCAGGGCAAGTTTCACAATTCTCTCCCCAGCCAGCACCCATAGCACAACAGCAAGTTGATTTGCTAATACTAAACTCATTTGAAAACATACACTGTTTGTTCTGGACCAATGAATAACAGAATCCTTTGCGCATATCTAATGTCATAATAAATAAAAAAATTTATAACCATTTTATATTATATTTTGTATTATATCTTTTTTAAAGAAATATGGAGAAAGAGAAAGAAAAAAGACAAAGAGCATAAAATTTGAAGAGAGGATTAGCATTTGATAAGAAAAGAAAGGGTTTAAAGAAAGAAAGGGCTCAATTACAGGACTAGAGAAAGAGAGTTTGGAGCATAGAGTTTAAAAAAAGAAAGTGGTTTAGAAAAAGAAAAGTTAATCAAAAGTCACCTCAACAAATTTTTGGTTCATATATACATATATATATATATATATATATATATATATATATATATATATATATATATATATATATATATATATATATATACATATATATATATATATATATATATATATATACATATATATATATATATATATATATATATATATATATATATATATATACATATATATATATATATATATATATATATATATATATATATATATATATATATATATAAATGTAATGTATGTATGTATGTATGTATGTATGTATGTATGTAAGTATATACAATTAATTTTAGGTTATTTTTACAAATACATATATGTGAAAATTTTGATACCTATGCACTGTCTATTATCAGTATCAGATATAAAGCCAGCATTGCATAAACATCTAAATGTTCCAACTACGTTGACACATTTGCCACCAATTTGACATGTATTATCTGGATCTGAGCACTCATTGATGTCTTAAAAAATTAAATAAAAATTTTTTGTTTTTTACAATAAGAAAATTTTTTATTTTTTATACAATCTTATAAATAAATAACACAGTGTAACACATTTTTGGTTTTAAGTTATTTTTTCCTGGTTTGTTATACTAGATAAAAAAAACAATTATTTAATCAGAAGTTTGGGTTTGTGATCAGAATATTGATATCTCAAAAATTGAATATTTTTGAATAAAAAACAATTTTTCAGTTCATTAGATCATAAAACTAAACCAACTGAGTAAAATAAGTAAATAATTTTTAAATTTTTTTTTTACATAGTAATATGAAATTATTTAATTAAAATGAAATCATTTAATTAAAACAGATTTTTAAAAATATTAGAATTGACTAAAATTTTTGGTTGTTGTAAAGATTACACTTCTGAAGCCCAGAAATATGATTTTCCTATCATTTTCACATTGTAGAGGCCTCATTAACTCTTTACTATCTGCTTCAAGTCCTTATGGAATCTCTCATCTTTGAAGCAGTTGTCAATATTGTCCTTAAATATGTGCAGTTGAGTCATTTTAGGAAGTTTAGAGGTAATCTTTATGAAATATCTTTTAACCAGTTGTAAATATTTTCCTTAAATAAGTCGAGTCACCAGCTTATGAAGTTTAAATAAGTTGAGTTACCAGCTTATGAAGTTTAATGAAATCTTTTATCTCATAGTGCTAAAAATTGTTTTTAACTCTATGGTTGCCCAGAAAGCCATTGACAACTTTCCTTAAAAAGTCTTATGGTTTTCTCTCAATAAAACTGTAATTTTCTCTAAAACCTCATATACATAATCCTAAGCATCAAATTCTTCTTTGCCATGTTGATTGTCTTTCATTTATTTTTCTTCATATTCACCATAGCAACATATTCATAATATAATTATTCAGTGTGGAAAATATGAACACATTTTAAAGGGATACCAAAGTGTCGAAACAAGTTGTGTTTATATTAAAAAGAATGATTTTAAAAAAATATTTGGGTTGAATTTTTTTAAGTTAAACAAAATAATAAATGTATACCAAGAAAACTAACTTTGTTGTTTTACTCGAAGCTTGCCATCTCCATGTTAACTTAAACTGGCTTTAAGTCTTTAAAATATATGCTGCAACCTACAGACTTTACCAATTCCAAAAAGCTTTAGTATATGACGCCTTTTTTTTTTTTAAATCAAATTTTTTTTTTTGAATCAATATTATTTATTTTTGTTTGATTTGAATTTAAAAAATAAATGTTTATCATCAATGGTATGACTTTTCTATAAATTTTTAGAAAGATAAAGAAAAGAATGTTTTTTTAAGGAGCGCTAGAACCAAATAAAATGAAGACTTTTATGATATATTTATATATTAACTTAAATATAATAAATATATAAAAAAGACGTTGATCACTTTAAAACATATTCTGAATCTTTTTTCTTATGTAAACAATGTGAGCTTTTTTTCTAGTTTATCAAAGCTGTTTAAAATGACATTTTACAAATTCTTAACTTTTTAATTAATAAACAATTTTAGTAAGCGACATCAATTATTAGAGATATTTGCCAAATTCTTTAGTTTTTAGTTAGAAAATATTTATAAATTTTACACTTAAGAAATTACACTTAAGAAAGACAGCTTTTTATAAATTAAAGCAATAATTAATGTTTTATGGCAATAATTTAATATAAATGGCAAAAAAAATTGTCAATGTGTTGCAGCGCGCGTTAAAAAACATTACATTTAATACTTCCCAATTTATATGTCTTATTTGGCAAGTATTTTACATTAAAACCTCTTAACATTACAAATCAAAAAACTACTAAAAACAATTTCAATTTTAAAATTGACTTGATAATGCTCCAGTTTTTTGCAATCTTGAACAATAATTGTTTAATTTAAAAAATAAAATAAGTGACACATATTTTACAGAATGAATCTCATTAAATATATTCTCACATGATTAAATAAGAATTTCGAGAATATTTGTACCCAATGAAAAGATTAGAAAATAAATGCTGTTAATTAAACTTTCATAAAGATAAATAATACTAAATAACTTTTTTAACAGAATCTTAATAAAGATAATAATCATTTAATAACAATAAACATAACACAAAAATAACTTATAGCAATAGACAAGTTTAAAATATCTGAAACATTTAATTCATATTTTTAATGCGAACTTTGTGAAACTTAAAAAATAAAATAACTAAAGAAATTCTATGGTAATTTATGATGAATAAAAAAACTTTCATATAATAAGTAACTAAACAAATTCTTTAGTAAGCTATAATTTAAAAAAATGCTATAATTTGATAAAAAAAAGAATTTATAGATTTTTATTGAAATTCTACAATGAGGTACTAAAACTCTTTGGAATTAAACGGGCTTAAATAATTTATAAAGTCTGTAAATTGCAGCATAAATTTTAAAGACTTAAAAAAACTGGCTAACATGAAGACAGCAAGCTTTGAGTAAAACAACAAAGTCAGTTTTTCTTGATAAACATTTATTATTCTGTTTTACTCGAAAAAATTCAGCCCAAGCACTTTTTTTTTTTTAATCTTTTTAATATGAACACAACTTGTCTCTGCACTTTGGGATCCCTTTAAAAGAACATTTCTGTTGAAAATAAGTATATTTCAATTTTTTAATTTTCTGAAGATATCAAATAGCCTAAACTTCTTACAAACCCAAAACTATTCAAAATTATTCAACAGCATTTCTTACACAATCATGACTGTAAATCAGGGCGAAACAATATAAAACGAAAACAAAAATTTTTTTTTGTTACATTGTGTAATTTTATAAACAAGTATTATTTTTTTAAGTTTTTTAAAATAAGAAATATTACTTAATAGTAAATAACTGACACATAGTAAATAATATACAATAAATAATATGCAATAGTTAAATAATATACAATAACTAAATAACATATTATAGTTTAAATATTATAAAAGTATTACATTTACAGAAAAAGTGGTGAAAAAAAAAGAGTGAAATTTTCATACTCATAAATTAATATATTCTAATATACTAATTTATAAATATGAAATATATTTAATATTTAATTAATATATAATTATAAAGTAATACTATGAAAAAACACCTTCACATGATGTCCCATTAATATTTTTCTCAAAGCCTTGATTACATTCACAACTTGCTGAACCAACAGTGTTTTTGCAACGCCCATTTTCACAGTAACCAGGCAATTGACACTCATTGATATCTTTGATAAAAATAAATATTTTTATTTTTTGTATCAACAATTTATGCTCAACAAAATGACCTTTTTTGCATTCAATATGAAAATATTTTTCTTATTTGGATTGTTATTAAATAAATGAAAGTATACCAAAAAAATTCTGAAAGAAAAATTCAAAAAATATTTTATCTTAAAAGTAAAAAATATACCTGGACAAGATTGCTTTATTAGATCTTGCTTAAAGCCTTCATCACACTCACACATAAAGCTACCAAATAAATTAATGCAGTGGCCATGAATACATAAATCTGGATAATCATTACACTCATCAATATCTACAGTAATAAAAAATTAAAAAATTAATAAAAAAAAGAGCGAATTCCAAAGAACTGATGTTCAAGGAAAAAAACTAGAAGAATAAATATTTTTGGAGCACTTAGGAAAAGTCATAGTAAAAGGATGAGACTTACTAGAATAACAAGTAACACAAGAATGAACTTTAGTAGATGGCACAAGAAGCGCTAGCTTAGAGCAGTGCCCATTATAGTACTTATAGAAAAGAGGAAGAAAAGCAGCATTATGACAATGTGATAATAGTTGGAGGTTGGCTGCAAGAAGAGGTCCAACTATGTTTACAATGTTTATTTGGACCTTACCTAAAAGAGAAAGGGAATCATTGAAAGATCTGCTCCAGATATGGCAACAGTATTCCATACAAGGATAGATTTGAGATTCATAGAGATAAAGAATAGAATCCTGAGTAAGAAAGTGGTGAGCATGATAAAGAGATGCAACCTTAGCAGATGCTAATTTAGCAATCGAATTGATATATAGTTTCCAAGAAAGATGGGAAGTAAGAGTTAATCCTAGAAGACGGAGAGTAGATGACTCATCAAGTATATTATCATTTATAAGCATAGAAGATCTAGATTATTGCGATAACAAATAGCTGAAAAAAATTGAGTTTTATCTGAGTTAAAGTTCACCAATCACTGAGAGCCCCATGCTGTAGCAGAAGTGAGATCCTTTTTAAGCTCAAATGACCCCTCTAAGCAATCAGAGAGTGCTGGCTTCTTATCAAGACAAGAATATATGAATAGTTTATTACAATGGTTAGTTATTAAATCTTCAGTTGATGTGGTTGACTCGTCACAACAATAAAGGTAATTTAACTTGGTTTGAGATGGTGTATTGTAACAACAATTAGGGTGGTGTATTGTAACATAAGATAAGAATACCAATTAAAAATATATAATTAAAATATAATATAAATGCAATTAAGGAGAGGTAATGTATCATGCAATAATGTCAAAATAACAAAATTCAATCTGTATACATAATACTCCAGTGTTTTTTTTGTTGTTGTTCTCTATTGTATCTGGCTTAACAATTAATTGGTCTGCAAAATTTACCTTTAGTATATATTGTTCTTATAAAATTCACTTTTTTTCAAAAGAAATTTTTTTTTCAAAACAAATACAACCTCAGCAAACAACTGCTAATTACATCTTAAAGTTTTTTTTAAAACAAATACAATCCCAGCAAGCAACTGGTAATTAAGTTTAAAGTTCAAAGAAAACAATGAAAAGAGAGCTAAAGAGCAATAAAAAAAAAAAAAATTGTGTGAAACATGAAGGATATATACAATCATGAAGGAAAACATGAAGGATATATACAATCATGAAGTAAAACATGAAGGATATATACAATCATGAAGGAAAACATGAAGGATATATACAATCATGAAAGAAAACATGAAGGATATATACAATCATGAAGGAAAAATGAGGGATATATACAATAGGGTGTTTCATATTTTATCAATTTTTGAAATTAAACTCGCGAATCGATTTATAAATTGACCATTTATATGAAAATAAGTTTGAACAAAAAAAAGTATGTTTGTACAATTTTTAGGGTCCCCGCCAGTTCGATTTTGGGCAAAAATGTTGGGTGTTTTAAACGCCTGGCGGGGACCTTAAAATTTATCCTATAAAATTTTTTATTCTTTTAAATAATATATGTTGGATTGGATATTAATTACATAAAAGGAGCATTTTGAAAAAATTAAGATACGCCTCCGAGTTATAAAATACGCCTCCGAGTTATAAAATACGCCACCGAGTTATAAAATAGGTTTTTGTAAATATTAATAACTCGGAGGTGTATCTTAATTTTTTCAACATGCTCCTTTTATGTAATTAATATCCAATCCAACATATATTATTTAAAAGAATAAAAAATTTTATAGGATAAATTTTAAGGTCCCCGCCAGGCGTTTAAAACACCCAACATTTTTGCCCAAAATCGAACTGGCGGGGACCCTAAAAATTGTACAAACATACTTTTTTTTGTTCAAACTTATTTTCATATAAATGGTCAATTTATAAATCGATTCGCGAGTTTAATTTCAAAAATTGATAAAATATGAAACACCCTAATATACAATCATGAAGGAAAACATAAAGGATATATACAATCACGAAGGAAAACATGAAGGATGTATACAATCATGAAGGAAAACATAAAGGATATATACAATCACGAAGGAAAACATGAAGGATGTATACAATCATGAAGGAAAACATGAAGGAGCAGTTACAGTAAAAGGAACTAAAAGAGAATGCAACTTAGCTGAATGAAAAGTCAAAAACAAGATTGAGTTTTTGGTGATAAAACAAGTGATGATAGCACAATTGAGCAGTGATCATAGTCGTATTGGTTGAAAAGAGAAAGCAACCTTACAATATAGGACAGAGACTCAGGCTTATCAGCTAGAGCAGATCGAACATTTACAATCCATATTTGAACTTATTAGCAAAAATATAACAACAGTATTCTATACAAGGACAAATAAGCAATTTATAGAGGTAGAGAATGGAGTAAGAAAACACAAGTATAAGCAACCTATACAGATGCTTACTTTGAAAGGTTTATACAGTTTCCATGATAGGTCAGTAGTGAATAATATTTTTATTATTCACTACTGATTCATTAATATAGGAATCTCAACAATATTGTGGTAACTGTTTGTAGTGAATAACTGAGTTTTGCTAGAGTTAAAATTTACAAGCCACTGCAAGCTCCAAGCTTTTACAGAAACAAGATCAGATACAAGATTGGCTTCCTGTTCTAAGCAATAATTTTGCCGCCAGCATAAAAAGGAAATAAAAAACAAAAAGATGATAGAGTGAAGAGAAGCAAAATAAAAGTGCATAAAAGAATTAGTACATAAGTACTGTCATATGTACATATGTCCAAGCATGTCTATTGGAGTCTTTTCAAATCAAAGAATGGCTATTAACAGCTACTTCCAGGTTGATTTCATTACAAGCATGTTTTACAGGTGTTAATGAAGTCCCTCTAAAGCTATTAAAGTGTTTGGGAAACCTTACCTCCAGTGGCCTCAGAACTAATAAACTGAGTTTTAGAGTTGTACCCTCATTAGGAGATACTAACAGGAAGAGTTGCATAGCCACTACTAAAAAGACTCAAGTAAAAACCTATGAATAAGATTCAGGGAATCTTTAAAGATTTAGCATTTATCATCAGGCAGGAAAATATGTAACACAGGTTCACATCTATGAAAGGCTTAAACCAGGTGAAGAATGGAGGGGAGGCTGGTCAAGAGAGATATTTTGCTTACCCCTAAAATTTTTGCCTAAGAGACTTTCTACAAGACAGTAGCCAGTTGCCGTTAAGATCTGTTTAAGAAAATTTTTTTTTTTTTAAACAATATCTCTAGCTTTTACTCAAAAAAAAAAAAGTAAACAACTAAGGTAGATAATATGTAACTAAAGTAGATAAAAGGTAGATAACATAAAATGCAGAGTTAACTAAGGTTAGTTAGGTACTTGTCTCAAAGTAGAGTTAACTTCACTTAGCTTTTGCCTAGAAAACCAAATCACACAAAGCAGTATAAAATAAAGCAGGTTGTACTGGGTTACATATCATTAGTAGCAGATCATGATGCAATCAAGTGATCAGGATGATCCTAATCCTGACCTCAAACTTTAATAAAATTGATTTCTAACCTACTTTTGTCACAGATTTCCACTTTTCACTGAAACTTCCTTTCATATTGTGATTTCATAAATGCGTCTATTTTTAAAATTAACTATAGCTACCCTGTCAACCTTCCTTAAAATAAAAAGCATAGAATGCAAAAAAAGTTCCTATACGACTACTTTCTTCTTCAACTAATTTGGAATTTTAGTCATTATTATATTTATAAAGTAAAATTTTTAGATTAACTTATAAGTATATATATAAAAGAAAATGGTTTTGAATAATTGGAGACATAATTTCATAA
Organism: Hydra vulgaris; assembly: GCF_038396675.1. Lineage (NCBI taxonomy): Eukaryota > Metazoa > Cnidaria > Hydrozoa > Anthoathecata > Hydridae > Hydra > Hydra vulgaris. Next base: position 32,363,393 of record NC_088932.1, on the reverse strand, counting down.
AAAATTTTGAAATAACTATAGACATATTAGTAAAACTTTTGGATTAACTACATATTATCAAATATGTTGTTATTTATTATGATGATATTTTTATTACAAAATTTAGTAATCAATCAAACTCAACTGTCAATCAAACTCAACTGTCAATCAAACTCAACAGTCAATCAAACTCAACTGTCAATCAAACTCAACTGTCAATAAAAACGCTTTTATTTTTGCTCAATAACTGTTAAATTTTGTAAAATTCAACAACTGTTAATTTTGCTTTACTATTGAAAAAAAATATAAAGCAAAACTTACCAGCACATTCTTTTGATAGATTAGTTCTGAATCCTTGATCACAATCACAGTTATAAGAGCCTGGTATGTTCTTGCATTTTCCATGTATGCAAATTCCTGGCAAAGAACATTCGTCTATATCTGTAAAAAAGAAATATTCTTGATAGATTTTAAAAGATAATAAAAAAATATCAACTTGGTTTTTTTTACTTTGGTAATATCTGTGTTATAATTTGTATGTTTTGGTAATAGCAGTGCTAATTTGCAATGCAATAGTTTGTTCAATGTACAGTGCAAAACCTTGTAAAATACAACTGCTTGTGCAATGTACAATAAACTACACTCAATGTAAAAATAACAATACTTTTGAAATGTATCAACATACCTGTGCAAGTTTTGTTATCCAAACTTTTCCTAAAACCATTACCACACTCACAAAGAAAACCTTCTCCTGCAAGAAGATTCATACATTTCCCGTTTTCACAATATCCTGGTGTTTTGCATTCATCTAAGTCAACACAATTTAAGTTTGTTTTATCAAGAGTCATCCCTTCTTTACATGAACAAAAAAAACCACCATTTATATTGTTACAAATTCCATTGACACATGGGTT
>NC_088932.1:32340000-32357500 GCF_038396675.1 Hydra vulgaris | reverse complement strand
ATATATATATATATATATATATATATATATATATATATATACACAGTGTCTCAAAAAATTATCCGACCAAACACTTTTTTAAATATTTTTCCTAAAAAAAGTGCTGTATTTTCGTAAATTTAGACTTTTTTGGTTAACTCAAGATTAATAAAAATAAAAGAACATGTTTTTAAATAGATTTTCTTTATTTTAATGTAAAATATGAATCACAAAGTTTTCAGTCTTTAAATAAATGAACTTAGGTCGTTTTTTTATTGTCAAAAAAATATTCGACCAAACGCATTATTTGTTCCATAATAAATTATTATATAACAAAACAATTATTTTAATACTTTGTTGGGCCTCCCTTTGCTTGGATTACAGCTTCTAGAGGTCTAGGCATTGATTCGACTAAAGATTTTGTTTCTTCTGATTGAATCTTTTCCCAGGCTTCTTCAATTGCCACTTTGAGGTTTTCTTTTTTGGAAAATGACCGATCTCCAATTTTTCGGTCTACAATTTCCCACAAATGTTCAATGGGATTAAGGTCCGGTGATTGTGCAGGCCATTCCAAGACCTCAACATTTTTTTCAGCAAACCACTCCTTTGTTTTAGTGGCACAATGCTTGGGATCGTTATCTTGCTGAAATGTAAAATCAGATCCTAGCTGAAGTTTTCGAGCAAATGACTTCAGATTTTGCTTTAATATGAGTTTTGATAGAAACTTAATTATACAAGTCAAGAAAAATCGCTTCATTTTTCGTCGAAAACTGGCTAAGCAAGCTGAAGAGAATTATGGAATCAAATTATCCCATCAGACAATCAGAAATCGTATCCGAGACCAGGGATTTCAAGGACGACTTGTGCGTAATAAACCATATTTGAGTAAGAAACACATGAAAAGAAGATTGGAGTTTGCTAAGAAGTTCAAAAACATGCCGTTAAGTTTCTGGAAAAAGATCCTGTGGAGCAACGAATCGAAATTCAACTTGAAGTCATCTGATAAAGCCCAAAAAGTTTGGAGAAAAGCCGGAGAAGCCTACAAATTAAGCTGCGTGAGAGGAACTGTCAAGTATGGTGGCGGTAACGTGATGGTATGGGGTTCAATGGCTTGGAAGGGTGTTGGAAAACTCCAATTTATTGATACTATAATGGATCAGGTGCAATACAGAAACATATTAAAGCAAAATTTGAAGTCATCTGCTCGAAAACTTCAGCTAGGATCTGATTTTACATTTCAGCAAGATAACGATCCCAAGCATTGTGCCACTAAAACAAAGGAGTGGTTTGCTGAAAAAAATGTTGAGGTCTTGGAATGGCCTGCACAATCACCGGACCTTAATCCCATTGAACATTTGTGGGAAATTGTAGACCGAAAAATTGGAGATCGGTCATTTTCCAAAAAAGAAAACCTCAAAGTGGCAATTGAAGAAGCCTGGGAAAAGATTCAATCAGAAGAAACAAAATCTTTAGTCGAATCAATGCCTAGACCTCTAGAAGCTGTAATCCAAGCAAAGGGAGGCCCAACAAAGTATTAAAATAATTGTTTTGTTATATAATAATTTATTATGGAACAAATAATGCGTTTGGTCGAATATTTTTTTGACAATAAAAAAACGACCTAAGTTCATTTATTTAAAGACTGAAAACATTGTGATTCATATTTTACATTAAAATAAAGAAAATCTATTTAAAAACATGTTCTTTTATTTTTATTAATCTTGAGTTAACCAAAAAAGTCTAAATTTACGAAAATACAGCACTTTTTTTAGGAAAAATATTTAAAAAAGTGTTTGGTCGGATAATTTTTTGAGACACTGTATATATATATATATATATATAAGTATGTATATATGGTTATTAAGCTAAAAAGACTTTAGAAGTAAAAAATCTTTCAATAAAATTTTATTGTTATAAATAAAAAAATTAGTAATAAAAGCATATTAAACTTTATTTTTACTTTAAAAATACCAAAAAAAACAACAACTTAAATGATTAATCTACTACATTTAAATATAAATTGAGTTTCTTTTGTTAATTTTTATATATATTTATAATTTGATTTTATTTATATATTTATATATATTTTTAATTTGATTTTATTAATTTATTTTTTAAATGCACATTTTTAAATAATTTTTAAAGTGCGCATTTATTAACACAAATTTTAGGAATACAGAATAATTAAGAAATATTTTACAAATATTTTGAACTGTTTAATGATGCAAAATTAAATGCAATGATTATTAGTGATGCAATTATTGAAAATTTATCGGATATAAATTGATTTTTAAGAAACAGGTGCAGTAGAGTGTATAATTTAACAATAAAGTTAAATTAGAATGCATAGATATTTTAAAATATTTTTTCTTTATTCAATTGGTTATATTTAATATACCTTCACAATGCCTCTTATCTTCAGTAGGTTGGTAACCAACATTACACTCACATCTATAGGCACCTATTGTATTAATGCATTTACCAGGATCGCATAAAGATTTGTTTCCTTCACACTCATTAACATCTAAATCAAAAATTAAAATGCAAACCTATGATTATTATAACATTTTTCTTTTAATTTGCCTCAATTATCAGAAACTTTAATTTGACTCAATTATCCTACAGAACTTAAAAAAGTTATCTTGATTACTTATTTCTTTAAAACACCAATGAGTATAACTTTTACTTGTTTTTTATAATTTTTTTTTAACTTAATTTTTATTGCCAGCCATTATTTTATTATTTCAACAATTATTTGTACCACCTAAAATAAATTTTACCTAGACACACTTCACCATCTCCTTTAAACCCCTCTTTACATTCACATAAAAAGCTACCAATGGTGTTTACACACTTGGCATCTTGAGCACAACTGGCAATATCCAAATCACACTCATTTTTGTCTGTACAATTGAATCCGTCTCCTTCATAACTAAAACACATTTCATTTAAAATAAAATAAAAAAAAACTCAATGTCATATTATAGTATAAAAAAATAATTCAAGTTAAAAAAACTCTTTCCTACCCTGTTTTACAGCGACAACTATAGGAACCAATACTATTAATACAGCCTGCATTCAAATGACAGCCGCCATTTTCACGCAATAAACACTCATCAATGTCTGAAATTGAAAATGTTAAGTATTTTGTAGAAGCTATTTTGTACAATCATGAAACTTTAAGCAAACTTAGCAAATGATTTTTCATTTACTTTGAAAATCAAAATCAAAACTAAATAAATGATAAAATAAAAGGACAAAACAAAAACAAGCAAATTTATAATCCTACCGATGCAACTCATAGCATTTATATCTAATTTATATCCGTCTTTACAGTTGCACAAAAAGGACCCCATTATATTAAAGCAATTTCCATTTTGACAAATGTTTTCAATTTCTGCACATTCATCTATATCCATGCAGCTTTTTCCATCTGTAGTTGCTCGGTAACCTGAAATGCAGGTGCACACATGTCCACCATCAATATTGGTGCAGGTATTAACTTCTCCGCATGGTGTACCACGTTCACATTCATTTATATCTTAAATTTTGATTTACAATTTATACAATGTTTTGTATTAATTTAATGTTTGAATATTATTGTGTATTTTAAATATTTTATTCTTAAAAAATATAAATTACCAACACATTCTTTTTTATTATCACTACGCAATTCAAATCCAGGTTGACAACCACAGTGAAAACTGCCTGGAGTATTGGAACATAAGAACTCACACCCACCATTATTATTGTTGCACTCATCTACATCTGTTATTATAATTTAAAAAAACAACATATATTTTAAAAATAATATATCAAATTGTGAATTATAAAGTGGTTATAAATACTATAAACTGAATAACTTTATTAAATTAGATATTATTTTTATAATTTTGATCAGAGATGCAAGTTCTATCATTTTTTTGAAACCCTATATCCAGAAATGATGGAATTCGTGGGCTATAGAAATTTTCTTTTCTTTTTTAGTTTTTTAAATTGACTTTCTGCTGTTTTTATAGACAAGAAATTTCTGGAAGAGCAAGATGAAAATATTATATATAATATTATATAAAATTGCAGCCTTGGAATTAGGGTCGACATTCGGCAATGCCAACCTATCTGCCATCCTAAAAGTGTTTAAGGTCTGCAACAATTTGCTGACCTTGTTTCTATGTTTTATGGTAAGATCTTTGTATCATATTTTTTTTGCCGACCTCTAAAAGATTGAGGTCAACAAATTATATCTGACATCATTTTTCCTAATTTCGAGGGTTGCAATAACATTTTTATGACTTGAGACTGATATATTTGTCAGTGAATTTGAAACTTTATACCAGAATTTTTTTTTTCTTTCCATGATTTAACCTAAACTGTTTGCTCTACTAACCAAACTGTTTGCTCTAATAAAGGCATTGAATGCTAAATAAATATGACAGTAAAGACAAGTATATGAGTATATATAGCAGAATATTATTTTATTATATTCACATTTATTTGCACTAAAGATCAAACTGTAAAAAATTAGAAAAATTTTTCTGAAATGAATTGAAATCAACTGTTGTCAGTGTTAAATGCATCAGTTGAACTTATTAGGTTGAAGACAAGTATATGAATGTATGTAGCATTGACCTATTCCCAGACCCTAGCCTAGAAACATAACAACCTGGACCAGCTTTTTAAGCCCTTTTGAGACTTGTTTTTGACTAAAATGACATATTTTTGAAATAGATTAAATCAACTATTGTCTGTATTACATGCATCAGTTTTACTTATTAGGATCAAGACAAGTATATAGCTGTGACCTATTCCTAGACATGAGCCAAAGATGCCATTTTACAAAAATAAAGAATAGGGTGGGGGGTTGAGGTGAAAATAAAAGAAGCTATTCTAAATATTAAAAAAATCTCCTTATTTCAAAACATTTCTTCAGTTTTTTTAATTGTGGGTACCAGTGACTGGTACCACAATTTAAAAAAATTGAAGTATATAGTGGCTATATGCATCAAGTGGTGTCCCTCTACCAGCTTTCTCTACCTCAGCTATAATAAAAGTGAGTTACCTTTAAATCAATAATTAAAAAAAAGAAAGGCTAAATATATCACAGAGAAATTTAAAAATAACACAAAATACTGTACTCAAATAAAACTTAAAATAAAAAATTCTCTAATGTTTTATGATGTCCTGTATTACTTGCAGTAGTATCAAAGCAAAGACTTGGAAGATGCTCCTTGACACCAGGCCACTCATGAATGAACTCAACTACCTACTGTCCTATCAAAGCACCAATACCAATAGGTATCTCAGAGATCCCTAATAATGTCTAAATATCCAAGCCAGATAGAACAGTTGGCAGACAATCATCTAGCTTGATGGTTCCATTAACATACAGCAACATTTTGCCATCAAAATAAACAACTAGTGGAACCAAAAGTTGAAAATCTTTTTAACTGCTATTGCAAGAAATTCACATGTTTCATTCTAGTCAGACTCGAGCTTCCATTAGAGAGGCATGGAAATGTTATTTACATCAATTTCAGTTAGAGCTGGTATGACAATCATCATTGCTTGTTGTGTTTTTTGTTTTTTTTTTGGTCTAATGCTGCATTAAAGAGTTGATTGTCAAGAATACAACTTTTGGATACTGTAACTGATAGTTGACTAAGGTCAAAAGTAGAAGGTCGTGAAAGTTTTAGACAAGTGAAGGCTTTTTGCATTTGAATTAACATATCACAGTCAGAATTTTCATATAATGAATCTGAATTGTAATCCATTAAAGGTTCTGTTATTAAATTTTTACTTTTTTCATGTCATTCCTGGCGCCTTTTTCTTTAAGTTTGCGTTTTTTATATTTAACAACTGCTTGCTTATATTCTTCTGATTATAAGTCTTCTGATACCATTGACATCTTTCAGGGACCTTGCTGGTCTATCAAGAACTTTTTATCTTTATTTATCTTGATGCAAAAATCCCATGCACCATGGGTAATGTCAAAAATAGTATTCATCATGGTGATTTTTTGTTCATTGTTATGTTTACTAGCAGATTTTTTACCTCTGTGCTTCAACTCTTAAACATATAGAATATTCACTTTAACTACATGAGGCTTTGTTATAGATGGAATATTAGCTTCAAGTCAGAAAATCATAACTTATACATAATGTAATACATTAATCACAGCTTGATTATACTTATTATACTATCTTATTTTATTTAAATATATACATGCTGAGCCATTATGAATATTACAATTCTTCAGAAGTCAAAACATTTGAGTTATACTGTAACATCCAAAGATGGAAAGTCATTTATTGTTATTTATTTAATTTAATTCATTAATAATTATTATAAATTTCGTCAGTATTATAAAAACTACCAATAAAAAAAGTATAAAGAAAAAAATTAAGTGAAAATATTAAAAAAGTTAAAAAATAAAGTGAAATTTAATTTGAAAACGTAATGGGAATAATGAAATGTGCCTAATGAAAGGTGTCTTCCTTATTCCCAAATTTTTTAAGTCAATATATTGTCTTGAAAAAATAAAAAAAAATTTACAATTGATTTTTGTTTGGTTCTTGAATTTTTTATTATTTTTTGTTTATTAGAGTTTGTTTACTTTACCGACTAGTCAGAAAGTAAGCTGACAAAAGAAATTTCTATTTAAATTTTAGAGCTATAAATTCAAATTAGTTTATGGGGCAAATCCATGTTAAATGACCAGAAATTTTCAAAAATGTCACCATACATCTCAGATTTTGCTGATTTTTATACAATTGAGAGTACTTAGTAAAATAAGAATTCCTTGAAAATTTTAGTCTCCAGCTCCAAGATTATCCTGAAATATGACCATTTTACTTTTAGCAGATATTGCCCAGGCTCTTCTTGTCCCTTCAGAACTGCAACGTTTATTTATATATTTCAAGTCACATAACTTTAAAAATATTTGATCTTTTTACTTAAAAATTTGTACCTGGCTATTTTCAGGGGTGAAAACTCCAATAAAATGATCAGAAATATGAAAAATTATTATAAAGTACCTGTATTTATCAATTTAAATAACTTAAAGCAATTTTTTACATACCTGTTTTTAATGCCTAATAAACTCATGTGGCCTTAATGATATCAAAAAAAATTTTACACATCATTCTATTTCCGTTGGTCTTTCAGAAAATATAAGCATTTTAATTTAACTGATATCTAATTTTAAAACGTTAACGTCAAGTTGTTTTATTAAATAAGAACTATAAACGCTAACAAAAGAATATACTGTCATTACACTAGTATAGAAGAAATTTATTACCTATTAAATTCATTGTTAACATTTTTAACATTAACAAATTTATTACAATTAAACAACCTTGTTGAAGAGACAAAAAATTATCTTTCTTGTTCAAAAAAAGCTAAAAAAAATCAATCACTGTTTAGTTTTCCATTACCATGGTGTTTAAGTTGCTTTAATTATATTAATTACTATTGGTTTCTCATTTTTTAATTTAATCTGAAATGCAACTTAGAAGTTTTCCAAAATCACACAAATTCATTCTTACTGTAAAACTTACAGTAAGAATGGATTTGAGTGATTTTGGAAAACTGTCAAATAATTGTTATAAACTAGAGTTGTTAACCAGAATATTTTGTACAATTCAGGAAAAATAAAATTCTTTCGGAAGGATATTGAGAATCAGGAATTTTTTTTTTCGTACTGAATTTTACGAAACAAAAAAAACCGTCGATGTTCATTTCGCAAATGCTACTTACGAAATGTCGCCTTTCGAATATGAACATTTAAAGGTTTTATTTTTGAAATAATGATAAAAAACCAAATTTCTTTCGAAAGGAAACTCTTTCGCACTGCAACTTGCAAAACAGTTCTTAACGGAAAAAAATTTACGAAATGTGGCATATTAAAAATATTTAATTACATTTTATGAATCAAATACGTATAATTAATTAGGTAACTAAAATACTAATTATTATAAGTATAATGATATTCATAAGTTTCAGTTAGTAAATTTTTATAAATAAACCTAGACTTTCATAAAATATACTAAAATTGTCTTTCAATGAACAAGAGTTAAATAATGAACATAACTTGAACAACATAAACTTTCCCATTTTGGGGGAAAAAAGAAAATTTAGAGCATGTCAGTTATTTGTTTAAGATCATGTAGATTTGCCTCAAAAAATAATACATTTGTAAAACTATGTTGTTTTAAGTATGAAAGAGTAAAGATAAATGTACAAAAAGATATGTACGATTTATCATATGGTTCACTCACATACGATATTTGGACTACAGTTTTACAAGAATCCTATTTAAGTGCAACTTTTCATTATGTTGATAAAAATTATCAACTTTGTAGTCGAGTTCTGGGTTTATATCACTTGACCGAATCACATAAATCTCCATACATCACTTGAAAAATCAAAGAAATATTACAAGAATGGAATATCGAAAATAAGGTACAAAATTATAGAAAATTAACCCATAGATTGCAAATGCGGTGAGGCTTGTAAAAACCTACATTTTTTTCAAATATATTACAAGAAGAGTATGGATTATACGAAGTTTTTTTTTTAATTTAGGCTCTATACGCTGTAGCAGACTCTGGATTTAACGTGAAAAAAGCTTTAACAGATTTAGATCCTCTAAATATTTTCATAAAATAAATTCATAAAATAAATTCACGCGCAGTCGATTTTTTAAAGAAATTTAATATCAGACGATATACAAACTGCAAGGGTATGTGCTTTTTTAAATTATTTTTAATATTATGTTTATTATTTTTATAAATAAATATTATAATGTTATAGGGAGAAATATCATAAATATAAAAAAATTTAATAAAGATATCGAATTACGAACAATCGAGATAACAGAAGCTGAAGCTCGAAAATATGAAGAAATTAATTTACTTAAAGATACACTTAATAGCTTGATTGCAAAGTGCAAATCATTAGTTAGTTTATTAAGACATAGTGAAGATAATTATTTTATACAAATTTTTCAGAATTAATGTTTTTGGTATTGTTAGAGCATAAATTATTGATTACATTATTTAGTTCATTATTTTTATATTATTTAATATCTCTATATTAAATGATGATAATATCAGGGCCAACAGGGAAGGGGGTGGGGGGGGTTGGGAGACGCTAAAGAATTTTCTGAGAAAAAAAAAGGTGATCTAAAAAAAAAGGAAGGGAGGTACGTGCTCCCCGGCCCCCCAGTGTCGTTGGCTCGAAATATTAACAATACATATATGTATATATATATTCACATTTTTTTTACAGAGCCATCCAGGATTTTTTGATATTTCAGATATGACACTTCACGTATTGTGCTATCTCCAAACTTAAGTATGTTCATGTCTATAACAAATGACGAGGCTTTGCAAAAAATTGTGATGATGGAGGTCTGGGAACAAAAGTACCCTAAAGTTTTTCAACTTTACAATTTTATACTAAATTTAAATTTATCGACAGGTTTTAAATTTCATTAAAAAAAATTGTAAATTACAAAAATTACTACCATGCAAACTTTTCGACCCCCCATCCCCCGAAAAAAATGTGAGAGTTGTAAATTTGCATGGTAATAACTTTTTTATTTTTGTTTCCAGATTATTTGCTAAGTCTCCTAATTTGTCATAGACATGAACATACTTAAGTTTGAAGTTAGCCCAATACGTGAAAGTGCGATATCCGAAACATCAAAAAATCCTGTGGGCGGCCCTATATATACATATATATATACATATATATATATATATATATATATATATATATATATATATATATATATATATATATATATATATATATATATATATATATATAAAAGATAAAATTAGTGCAAGATGTTAAAACAAGATGGAATTCAACATATGATATGTTGGATTCAATTTTTTCAAATAAAGATGCTTTATTATCTATGAAATATGAAAATGGTGCTGAATACATATTTCAATATGTGCTTTCAGATGACAAGTTTATAATAATAAATGAACTTTGCAATTTGTTTGAATCACTAAAAGATTTGACAATAAGCTTAAGTGGTCAAAATTATCCTACAGTTTCTTTATTATTTCCAGCTGTTTACAGTTTATTGAATAGTAAAATAACTAATATGGAATTCTCTACAGATCATATAGAAGCATTAAAATTTCAGTTACTAAATTCTTTAAAAAGTCGCCTAAATTACATTTTAACTGATGATATTTTTGTGGCAGCTACTTATCTTGATTTTTGATATAAAAAATTTGAATTTGTAGAAGATATAACCCAACATCTTGGTTTAATAATTCGAGCAAAAAAATTTTAAAATTTTTTTGCTCGAATTATTAAACCAAGACCAAGAAATTTTTTTTTGTTAAAAAAATATTAACACCACTGATGCAACAAGTTAGTTTGTTATCGCAAGATGCCATTCATTTAACACCATCAATTCCATCAAACCAATTGTTAATGCGAGTAATGGAAATGCACTAAGGCGTAAAAATATTACTTTTTTTTTACAATTAACGGATAAATTTTTCATAAAACCATGTACAAATCTGCTTGTGGATCAAATTCATCAAATAAACTTGGAATTCAAAAAGTGTGATGGACATTTAATGATAGTTAATGAAAGAAACAAATTAGCTCTAGAAGAAAATGGGTGTATGGCTTTTTATCAAAACGAAGGTGACATCTTTAAACCTTTAATGCTAGCTTGTAAAATGATTTTGTGCTTAAGTGCAACTTCAGTTGCATCTGAAAGTTTATTTAGTGTAGCAGGAACTATACAAGATGAACAAAGAAACCGGTTACATCCCATACTTTTGAGTATGCTTAATTTTATAAAGTTTAATATTATGCAGAAATACTAATTTCAACTTTCAATTAACTATTAATGATATAAACGACTTTTATACATTGATTTTAGCAACACTTTTTATTATATTTGTCAAATAATTATCTTAATAACGAAATAATTATCTTAATAACGTAATAATTGTCTTAATAATAATTTAAAAAAAAATTAAACTTTTACTAACATGTTAACATTAAATAACCAAATCTTAAATTTTAATGAAAGAGTTTGTTATTGCAAAAACTGAGTTGTTTTGAATGAGTCAGTTAAAAAAAAGAGGTCATTATGGAACTAATTTTTACTGTAAACTTGTCGTTAGTTTAACTCAAAGGCAGTTTTTCTCCTGTTCCTTTCTTTACTTCGGGTAACTTGATTAGCTCTATGCCCGGTAGGATCAAGTCTGTCATCAAATCAAGGGGTGGGCAGACAAAGTATTAATAAACTGTGTAATTTTAAATTGTATGAACAGTTGTAATAAAAAAAATAATCAAAATCAATTGTTTTCAGTCGTTTTTATTTGTAACGCTACAAGAAAATAGAAAAAAACCTTAAAAATATTACTGTTATAATGACTTTTGCACAGCACTGTATATATATATATATATATATATATATATATTATATATATATATATATATATATATATATATATATATATATATATATATATATATATATAATAAAAAGTATTCTTAAGACTATTAAATTAATATTATTAGCAGCATCATCAAGTGAATTGATTTTTAAAGAAAGTATTCCTCCTTCTCAAAAAGCCTTAAAAAAATCGGGTTACAATTGCGAACTTGCATACCATCCAAGTATAAAATCAACAAACGACAACCATAAACACAAGATAATTTGGTATAATCCTCCTTTCAGTGCAAATGTTGTTACAAAAATAGGTAAATGTTTTTTGAAACTCATCGACATCCACTTTCCAGTTAACCACAGACTTTGTAAAATATTTAATAGAAACACAATCAAAATAAGTTATTCCTGCATGCCAAACATAAAATCCATTATCAAATCACACAATAAAAGCATTTTACATAAGGAGGCAAAAACTAATGAAATGAAATGCAACTGCATTGACAAAGCCAATATTTCAATGAACAACCATTGCCTTTCCAACAACATTGTTTATCAGGCCACCATCTATTCAAACAATCCAGAATATAAAGAAAAAGTATTTTGGACTTAGCGAAACACCTTTTAAAGTTTGGTATGCAAACCACTTAAAATCTTTTAATGCAGTTAGGTACAAGAATGATACAGAGCTATCAAAAGAAGTATGGAAATTAAAAGAAAAAAACTTTACACCTTTTGTCAGATGGAAGATTGTTAAAAAATGCAAACCATACAACCCATCATCAAGAGTTTGTAACCTTTGTTTGAACGAGAAGTTCCAAATTTTGATGCATAAAGGAGAAAACCTACTAAATATAAGGAGTGAAATAATTTCGAAGTGCAGACACAAAAATAAGTTCATTATTTCCTCTTATGATATCAAAGATTGATCCTGGTTGGTTTACATCAAGTTTACGTCACATTATACTTTCAATACTTTTAAAATTTTATTTTCATGGAGTCATTATAACTCACGCCACTGTAATTCTAATTGTAATTTTAATGCTTAATTTTTAATTTTGTAATATATGGCTGATGATTGCCGTTAGGCATGAAACTTAAAGTTCCATAATAAAAGATTTTTCTTTATCATTTTTAATTATAATTATATATATATATATAAAAATAATAAAGGAAGGTATCAACTTTCAGGAAGAAAATTTCTTAAAAAAAATTTCAGAAACTAACAGTCTGATGGCCATAGAAATTAACAATTTAAAAAAAAAAAATATTGACCTTGAAAATCGTTTACGCTGTAATAACCTAAGGATTGATGGCTTAACTGAACTGCCCATGGAATCTTGGACTGACTGTGCAAAGAAAGTTAAAGATCTATTTAGAAATAAACTGGGAATCTCTGAAGACGTAATCATTGAAAGAGCTCACCGCATTGGGAAAACTAATGAAGATAAATCTCCAAGAACTATAATTATTAAACTACTAGACTTTCAAAACATAAATAAAATCTTACGCTATTAAAAAAACTCAAAGGAACTGGAATATTCATTAATAAAGACTATGCAAACGAAATGATGGAAATAAGAAAAAAGCTTTAGGAAGATGTAAAAAGATTTCGAAAGGAAGGTAAACTTGCTATTATCAAATATAATAAAATATTCGTCAGAGATTTTCCTAAATAACTTTAATTACTGTCGAGATATGTGAAATAGTTCTGTACATATTTATTATGCTAGCACGTTTTAATTTACCGCATTTAATGCAATGACTAACAAAAACAAAAGATTTTGAAACGCTGCGTTGCAACGTCTTTGAAACTGCTAAAAATATTTTACTAAATGATTTTTACAACTCTGATGGGCAAATTTTTCACAGAAATAATTTTGATTCGAAATACTTTGAAATAGAAACTTTTAAAATTGAACTCGAAATTTAAAAAAATAATTTTACTGCAATACACATAAATGTAAGAAGTATAAATAAAAATTTTGATAAACTAAAACACTTTCTAATAGATTGCAATTACTCATTCAGTATGATTTGCAAAACTGAAACATGGTGTTCTGATGAATCATTTCAAACAAACACAAATTTTCAAATTCCAAATTATAAACTAATATCTTTTGAAAGAAAAACAAACAAAAGGGGAAGAGGGATCGCAATGTGTATCCGAGATAATCAAGAGTTTAAAGTAAGACAAGACCTCTCCATCTCTGACACAGATAGCGATAGTCTTTGCTATTGAGATAACGGGTAATAAATCAAAAAATATTATAATTTCCACTTGCTATAGACCTCCAGAAGGTGATATAACTAAATTTTCAAATTTTTTAAATAAAATCTTTCCTAAAATAAATGACAAGGGAAAAAATATTTTCTATATAGGGGATTTAAATATTAACAGTTTAAGCTACAAAGAAAATGCGGTTACTAAACTCTTTTTTAATAATCTGTTTTAATTATGTATCCTTCCAATCATCAACAAACCTACTCAGATAACCCCAACCTCCGTCTCTGCAATAGACAATATATTAACAAATACATTTCTAGAAACTTCTTTAAAAGCAGGAATTATCAAAACCGATTTATCAGACCATTTTCCTATTTATTTTTCATTATCTCAAGATTTAAGAACCTATAACAATCCTAAAACTAAAATTTATAAAAGAAAAATCAATCAGTTCTCTATTAAAAATTTTTGACTCGCTATCGGTAGTAAATTGGGATGAAGTGTATCAAGAATGTAACCTTGGACACACAAATTCTGCATACAATTTATTTATAAATATTTTTCTAGATCACTACAATAAACATTTCCCTGTTGAAGAGAAAGAAATAAAGCTAAAGTATTTAAACTGCCCACGGATAACTAACAGGATTAGAAAATCATCAAAAACAAAGCAAAAACTCTATATCAAGTATTTAAAAAACAGAAATAAAACTAACTTAACTACATACAAGGAATACAAAAATCTATTTGAAAAAATTAGAAAGAACTCATAAAAAGTATATTTTTCAAAACAACTACAAAAAAGAAAAAGGATATTAAAAAAACCTGGAACATATTGAAAGAAATATTAGGTAAAAACTCTACTAAATCAAATAATTTACCAGATAAAATTATTGTTAACGAAACTGAATATATCGGCAAAACTTTTATCGCTGAAAACTTCAATAGCTTTTTTGCAAACATAGGCCCTAATATGGCTTCAGAAATTCAATGCCCTGATATCTCCTTCGAAACCTATATCACAAACCAACATTTCTGTTTAAATATTTTCTCTGGACTAAACCATGAAGAAATAGTAATTGCAAAAAACTCGCTTAAGATGAATAAGGCCCCTGGGATAGACAACATTTGTAGCTATATAGTTGTAAATGTGTTTTCGGAGATAAAACAACCAATCTATGAAATATTTAAATCTTCAATTACTACAGGATCCATACCGAATAAATTAAATATATCTAAGGTAATACCAATAATAAAAACCGGTGATGCATTTACACTAAATAACTACAGACCTATCTTAGTGCTTCCTGTATTTTCAAAACTTTTGGAGAGAGTAATATACAAAAAACTGTATAAATATCTATCAAATAACAAAATCCTAAATGAAAAACAGTTTGGCTTCCAAAAGCAACATTCAACCGAACACGCAAATCTTGATCTTATAAATAATATAAATGACTCCTTTGAAAACAAAAAATACGTCCATGAAGTCTTTGTTGATTTATCTAAGGCATTTGACACAGTAGATAACGCTATCCTCATTAGAAAAATGGAAAAATATGGGATAAAAGGTGTTGCACTAAACTGGTTTAAAAATTTTTTACTCGACAGAAAACAATGCGTTATTGCTCATGGAAAATAAATTTCAAAATTACTCAAAACAAAATGCGGTGTCCCCCAAGGTTCCATTCTTGCACCTCTTTTGTTTTTAATATACATAAACAACCTTCCTAAAGCCTCAAGTAAATTGGATTTCATAATGTTTGCGGAGGACACCAATTTATTTTATGCATCCTCATCAATTACAGAACTTTATGAAACTACAAATACTGAACTTGAAAACATAAACAGTTGGTTAAAATCTAACAAATTATTGCTAAACACAGAAAAAACCAAATACGCTCTTTTTCATTCTAACCTTAAAAACATACCACCCGATTTATCTTCGCTAAATATAGATACTAAAGAAATAGAGAGAACCCAAGCATATAGATATATTAAATACCAAAATATCAAAATACATTGGTATCCTCTACAAAGCTAGTTCTATACTGTCTCCTGATAATTTAAAGTTTCTATACTTCTCGTTTATACAAAGCTACTACATTCAACGTACCTCTTAAAAAAACTAATCTCTCTCACTTTTCCATTTTGTACCATGGTCCTTATCTATATAACAAATCAAAATCGAATAAAAAATACTCTGAAAACGTTATTAAAAGATCTCATTTTAAACACTAACAACTTTATGAATTTTTATTAACTCCAAAACATTTAAAACTTTGTTCCGAAACCAATGTAAACTCAAAAAACTCTAAATAACTCAAAAACAACAGCAATAACAAAAACACAAAAACAAATAATAAGCTTATTTATCAACACTTGAACGACTATATATTACCTAATTAGCAAATCATGTACCTACTTATATTTATGTGTATTGAAATAAAATTAAAAAATTAAAAACTTCTTTTTGTCTGCATATATATATATATATATATATATATATAAATATATATATATATATATATATATATATATATATATATATATATATATATATATATATATATATATATATATATCTATATATATATATATACATACATATACATACATATATATACATACATATATATACGTCTGTTTATTACTGCTAGAAACAACTGTAAAAAGGTTTTGTCTAACGCCAAAACCCGCTATTCTCAGGTCATGAAATCTTGTATCTCATCTCAAAAATTAGGCTCTCGTGACTTCTGGAGAATCTTTAATAATATCAATAATAAGGGCAAATCTATAATTCCACCTCTCTTGTATGCTTCAAACTTTGTCACCTCACCTAAAGACAAAGCCGAACTGTTTGCTAAAAACTTTTAATCAATATCATCTCTTGATTCCACTAATTGTGTTTTACCTGATATTGCCAACAAACAGGTTGATACATTGCTTGACATTCATATCATTCCAGCATCTGTATCTAAAGTGATCTCCTGCCTAGACTCTTCTACAGCTTGTGGCCCAGACAACATACCTGTTATTGTCTTGCAGAAGTGTTCTCCGGAGCTGTCGTCTATACTCTCAAAACTATTCAACAAGTGCTTATCAGAGTCTTGTTTTCCAGCCTGCTGGAAAGCCGCATCTGTTATCCCTATCTTCAAAAATTCTGGGGAGCGATCTGATTCGTCTAACTACCATCCCATAAGTCTTCTTCCTATCATAAGCAAGGTTTTTGAATCTTTAATTAACAAACACTTAATTTCTCATCTTGAATCTAATAACTTACTTTCTGACCATCAATATGGTTTTCGATCTTCTCGTTCTACAGCTGATTTGCTAACAGTAATAACTGACAGGTTTTATCGTGCATTAGATGAAGGTGGAGAGGTTAAGGCCATCACTCTTGACATTTCAAAAGCTTTTGATAAAGTTTGGCATGCTGGTCTTCTCCATAAGCTTTCTTCTTATGGTGTATCCGGCAACATCTTTAAGATCATTGAATCCTTCTTTTCCAATCGTAGCATAAAAGTTGTCCTCGATGGACAACACTCTTCTTCTTATTCTGTAACTTCAGGGGTTCCTCAAGGTTCTATCCTTGGCCCTATACTCTTTTTAATTTACATTAACGATCTTCCAGATATTCTCACATCTAAGGTGGCATTGTTTGCTGATGATACTACCATTTATTCTTGTCGTGATAAGAAACCAACACCCTCTGATTGCCTGGAGGGGGCATTTGAGCTTAAAAAGGATCTCACTTCTGCTACAGCATGGGGCTCACAGTGGCTGGTGAACTTCAATACAGATAAAACTCAATTTTTTTCAGCCAATCGTTATCGCAATAATTTATATCTTCTGATATT
>NC_088932.1:32317500-32335000 GCF_038396675.1 Hydra vulgaris | reverse complement strand
TTTTTCCCTTTACTACTAAAAAATATGTGCTAACCTGATGCCAATTTAAAAGTATAAGATTTGGAATCAAGTGTCAAATATTTTTTATATTTTATATGTATGTATATATATATATATATATATATATATATATATATATATATATATATATATATATATATATATATATATATATATATATATATATATAATGAAAAAAGTGATTTTCTACTAATTTATATATACAGTGCCGGATTTACTGGCAGGCCACTTAGTTTATTTTATTTTTCTTATCAACTTTGTTTCTATTTAAATATATTAGTTGAACAAGGCTGACATTTTTTAAATTAATGTTGACATATAAATATATAGTGATTTATTATAAATAATTATAGACGGAAGTTTAATTTAAGAGAAACATTTTGTTCATTAGTATATATAATAACTCTAATGATCAATCAACACAATGATTTTACATTTTTTATCAAAAAATGTAAAATCATTGTATTTTTTTATTACTTTACATTTTTTATCAAAAATTTAACCAAAGCCTTATAAAAATTATTCTATTCTAGAAGGCCTTGGTTGAAAATATAACAAAGAAAATAATTATAATTATAGCTGCAATTAATTAATGTTTAGAATAGTTGTAAACATTTGTTTGCAAAACGACCAGACTTCTAAAACCTAAGTATAATATATATATATACATATATATATATCACACACACACACACACACACACACACACACACATATATATATATATATATATATATATATATATATATATATATATATATATATATATATATATATATATATATATATATATATATATGTAAAGAAATCTTTATAAAGTAAAACCAAACCTATGCATTTTTCTAACATTAAGTCATTTCGATAACCTTCATAACAACTGCATCGAAATGATCCAATTGTATTAACACATTTTCCAGGTCCACATATGGTTTTAGAAATCACACATTCATTTACATCAACACAAATTGATCCAGTAGCATCAACATCAAATCCTGAGTTACATAAGCATCGATATGAACCATGGTTATTAATGCATTTACCGTTTTGACAAATGTCAGGAATACTACACTCATTTAAGTCTTCTCCAATTTCATTAAAACCTTCACCACTTGGACAAAGCTCTTTGTGCTCCACTAAACAAATGTATGTATATATATATATATATATATATATATATATATATATATATATATATATATATATATATATATATATATATATATTTATATATATATATATATATATATATATATATATATGTATATATATTTATATATATATATTATTGATAAAATTTTATTTTACATGTATTTTTAATTGGACAGACTTCACAAGGATTTCCCCAAGCACGTGCAAAAGCAGAACAACAACAGTTAGATTTCTTAAATTTTAAGTCTCCTAATGCCATCCCACACTGATTATTTAGAATGTTACGATAACAAATACCAGTTCTAATATCTAAAAGTTAAATCAAAATTATTAACAAGAAACACTTTAAATAATGATTTTTTAAATCAAAAGTATTAATGATTTTGTAATTTGAGTAATGACTTTACAATCATATTTTCATTAAAAACGTAAAAAAAAAAAAGTATTATCACAAAGAATACCTTCACATGAATTTCCTTCAAGTTTGTAACCTGTTGGACAAATGCATTGAAAACTTCCATCAGTATTTATACATCGCCCATTTTGACATGCACTTGAAAATTTGCATTCGTTAATATCTAAATGATGCTTTTTAATTTTTATAACATTTTTTTTTAATATATACATAATTTGAAATATAGACATATAGATGTTATTTTGTATGTATTTGAAACACAATGAATTTTTTAGACTTAATTTTATAACTAAAAAAAAAAATTTTAAAGAAAAAAGTAAACAGTATTACCTAAACATTGAGCGCCAACACGTTTGTAACCCCTCTTGCAACCATAACTAGAGTCTAAAAATAAAAATACAAAGAAAGGTTAAAAATAAAAAAGTTTAATTTTATTAAAACATCTAATGATAAAAATAACTTACCTGAGTCACATTTCTCACAATCACTGCCCCATGCAGAACCTAGTCCATTGCAACATTCAGATTTTGAAAGAAAAGAAGCAATTTTTTTTCCACATTTTTTCTCTATTTCATTGTATGTATAGCAGTTTCCTTCACGGTTGTCTAAATATACATTTTGATTCTACAAACAGGGGCATGCGGACATAACATACTACTCACTATTGTAGCAATAATCAGTAAAGATGTTGAAACAAACTTTTTTTGCTCTTTTAGTATAAATTGAGAGAAATCCAAATTATTATTCTCATGTAAATGAATATTTACATGAGAATAATAAAATAAATTATTAATATCAAAAAAAGATCAAAAGATATTGTGAAAATGTTATAATAGCAAAAGGTGTATTTTTTTACTAAATAAATAACAAAGTATTGTATTGTACAAAGTATTGTATTGTTATATTTTTTTCTTTTATTGTACATACTAAACAAAATGCATAATTTAAATTAATTTAAATTAATTTAAATAATTAAAATAATACATAATTTATAAATAATTAAAATAATGCATAATTAAATCACTTTTTCATCTTAGCTCATTTTTTTAATATTTTATTATGAAAATTTAACAACTTCACAACTAATTGATGTAACATAAATAAGACAAATGTCTTATTTTTATAAAGAGTAAGTTTTTAAGTTCTGGAAAAGTGAAACTCACAATAATTGGATTAAATGCTAAGACATATTATTAAAAGTAATAAAAGAAAGCATTCCTGGCCCAAACCTTTTTTACCCAAACCCTCAGTTTGAAACTTGAAGATGAGAGAGGGTTCCAAAGAGCATGCTGGGACAGATACAGTAAAAGGATGAGACGTTACTGAATGGCGAGTCATGTAATAATGAGTTTCGATTGATAAAACTAGAGGTGTTAGCTCTTTTGGGTAGCGACCATGATATTATTGAACTTTGTCTAGCCGAGAAAGAGCATCATTAGTAGAACTAGCACAAATATGACAACAGTATTCCATACAGGGACGAATAAGAGATTTGTATAGGTAAAGAATGAAATCAGGAGTAAAAAAATGGCGAGCATGATAAAGAGAAACAACTTTAGCAGATGCTAACTTTGCAGTCGATAGTATATATGGTTTTCATGATTAGTCAGAAGTGACCAATAATCCAAGAAGCCGTAAAGAAGAGGACTCAGTGAGAGGGTTGCTACTCATTAATATAGGAATGTGACACTATTGCGATTTTTGCTGTAAGTACTTGAGTTTTGTTTGAAGTTAAAATTCACAAACCGCTGCAAGCCCTAATCTGTTACAGAAGTGAGATCAGATTTAAGATCCGCTGTCTGTACTAATGATCGAAAAGAAAAAACTTTGTCAAGACAGGAGTATAAAGTTGAGTCATCAGCAAATAGAGACACTCTAGATGTAAGATTGTCAGGAAGATTATTGATGTAGATAAAAAACAAAACAGGACCAAGGATAGAACCTCGGAGTACCCCAGAATTTACTGGAAATAAAAAAAAATGTTGGCCTTCAAGGATGACTTTGATAAAGCAGTTAGAAAGAAATGATTTAATAATCTCAAAAATCTTCCTAGATACACCATATAAAGCAAGCTTATGGAGAAGACCAGAATGCCAAACTTTATCAACCAGAAGGCCAAACTTTATCGAAAGCTTTAGATACATCAAGAGCAATAGCCCTAGCCGTGCTGCCTTTATCTAATGCACAATAAAATCTTTTAGTCACAGCACTTAAAAAGTCAACCATTAAGCAAGAAGATCAAAAACTGTGTTGATAGTCTAACAATAAGTTATTTGACTTAAGATGGGATGTTAGAAATTTGTTGATCAAAGACTCAAAGACCTTGTTAACAGAAAGACGACTGATGGTACAATAGTTGGAGGGGTCAAAATGTTCTGCAGAGTTTTTAAAAATTAGAACTACAGCTGCCATTTTCCAGCAGGTAAGAAAACAAGATTCATTTAAGCACTTATTAAAAGTTTAGAGAAAATTAAAGAGAGTTTTGCAGAACAATTTCGTAAGACTATGACAGGAATGTTGTTTGGACCACAAGCAGAAGAGAAGTTTAATTGAGATATGACTTTTGCAATTGAACCTGGAGTGATTTGAATTTCTAACAATGGGTTGACCTCTTTAACTGGAATGGAAGGAAGAGAATGGCCATAAGATTCAAGAGTCCAATTAAAAAAAAGTTCTTTGCAAATAGTTTAGCCTTATCCTTTTGCTAATAGCTTAGCTTTATCTTTAGGAGAGATAATAAGATCAACCCTATGAATTAGAGATGGAATGTTAGACCTACAATTGTTAATGACGGTGTTAAAGATTTTCAAAAGGAATCTGAAATAAGTTACAAGATTTGGTAAACTGGGAATAATGGAGAATAGCATAACTGAGCACCTTTTTACATTGATTTCTTGCAACAATAAATAGCTGTTTAATCTTAAGAGAGTTGTTCTTTTGAAAAAAATGGAAAAATGATTACAATTAGATATAGCAGCTGCACAAGAAGGCAAAAACCATAAAGCAGAATGAGGTTTGACTTGGAACCAATGAGAAGGAATAAAAGCTTCTATTCCTATCTTGATCCAGGAGATTATGTAGAACGCACATTTATCAAAGACCCCATACTTAATTTATTTCATTGTTCTGTATTTTATAAATTATAGTAACTATAAATAGATTTCTTACTTATTCAACTATATTATTAAACTTGAAAAATATTCTGTTAATACAATAATTATTTTACCTTTACAGAACTTTCTCTTCTCGTCATAGTAACTACCTGGAGGACACTCACAATAAAAAGACCCTCCTGTGTTTATGCATTTTCCACCAACACATGGGTTTGTCAAGCACTCATCTTCATCTTTGCATATTCTTGATTCTTTTATAAACTGATATCCTTTAGGACATTCACATATAAAACTACCCAATGTATTTGTACATTTTCCACCTTCACACATTCCTGCTTCCAAACATTCATCAATATCTACAAAATTTAGCATACATCATTGTAATTGAATTAAATTTGTTTAAGGTCATGGCAAATATTAACTAACAAATCTTAACTTTTTTAAATTCATCTTACTATTTATTATCCATAAAAAGTAAAATTTATTAAAAGAAAACTGTTGTATAAAAAATTCAATAGTTTAATGGATATATAGTAGTAGACTTAAAATAAATAGGATGAATGAATAACATATTGTTTAATAGATATATAGTAGTAGACTGAAGACTGTAGATATATGTATAATGGTTGTCTAAATCTTTTTTTGTGAATTTTAAACATTGCAATTTTTTTGGAAATCTTCGAACAGAACAAACTTTTGAAGTTTTCGAAATATCTCAAATTCAATTAGAATTATTATTAAACCTCTAATTTAAGTTTTGCTAATTCTCAAACTTAATCAGAACTTTTATTAAATTATCAATTTGATATGGGATTTTATCACAACCCCAATTTAAACCAGGCTTTTATTAAACTTCAATTTTAACCAAACCTAATGTATTTTTTTTTTAATTTCAATTCTTGTATTTTGAAAACTTTTAAAATTCAAGTTTTTTTTTAAATAAAAAGTAATAAAACATACCATTTTGGCAATTTTAATGGTGACATTATTTTTATATTGCTTTAGGAGTTTAGTTTGGTTGAGTAAATAAATTTGAATGGTTGAATGAATAAATTTTTTAGTTTGATTAAGTGAATAAATTTTTTAGTTTGGTTGAATGAATAAATTTTTTACTTTGGTTAAATGAACAAATTTTTTTCTTTGTTATGATTATTATGTGATTAAATTTTATTTTAAGGAAACTAAAAAACTATTAAACTACTAGTTATAATGGCTTATAGACATTGCAAAATTTTCTAGATATTGCATAATTTTCTAGAC
This sequence comes from Hydra vulgaris, assembly GCF_038396675.1. NCBI lineage: Eukaryota > Metazoa > Cnidaria > Hydrozoa > Anthoathecata > Hydridae > Hydra > Hydra vulgaris. Next base: position 32,329,042 of record NC_088932.1, on the reverse strand, counting down.
ATTGCATAATTTTCTAGAATGGCATAATTTTTTAGACATTGCATAATTTTCTAGACATTTCATAACTTTCTAGACATTGCATAATTTTCTAGACATTGTATAACTTTCTAGACAGCATAACTTTCTAGACTTAACATAATTTTCTAGACATTGCATAATTTTCTAGACATTGCTTAACTTTCTAGACTTAACATAACTTTCTAGACATTACATAATTAAGTTGTAAAAATTCATCTAGTATAATAATCTGATAAATCTAATATAATATAATGATAATCTAATATAATTATCTTGTTGATTGAATTTGATAATCTAGTTGATTGAATTTATTAATCTAGCTAGATTTAAATCTTCTAAAAGCTGGCACAGAACTTAATTAAAGAATAGAATCAATAACAAATAACAAAGAACAAATAACAAATAACAAGTGGAACAATGGAACTAACTGTAAAAAAAAACAAGTATCAAATGAGATATACATCCTTTGTTCAGTATTATACAGTCACAAATTTTCTTTGCTTCTGTTACATGTGATTTTTTTTAGTTTTAATTTATCTCCCAAGGCCATGAAGATTACTACAGTCGGGGAGGCTACTTTTAATTGTGGTTACAACCTTCTTTCAACTCTACAACTCCAAAACATGAGCCTTGATTAACAAGGCCACTGCACAGAGAAACAGGTTGAGCACAGTTCTACCAGGGACGTGGTAGGGGATAGAACTCGGAACTTCTTGCTTATGAGGTCACTACAGCATTTTTCTTACCGCATTTGGTACCTCATATGGTAATAATAATGGTAACTATTTATTGACAACTCTAAAAAGAATTTAAAAGCTGTACTACTTAACAATAGAAATTAAACATATTCTTTCATTACAGTTAGATGCATTCTTCAATACCAGTTGGACACATCCTTGAATACCAGTCAGGCACATTCTTCAATACCTGTTGGACACAGTGTAAATTTAAAAAAAGACTATGTTAATAGAGCTCTTTAAAATAAAGAATTTTGCTTAGGTACCTGTGGAAAAAATTGCCTGTCTGAAAACTATCTACTCTAAATAAAATAGGTCTTGATCAAACAATTTGTTAAGACACTGAATTACAGCAGAGGTACATTTAAAGAGGTCAGATCAATGTTTCTTTAACTATCAGATGCCAGATTTTTTCATGGTGTGTTTATTGGACCACATCTAAAACAGATATTTGCATCAGAACTTTTTCAAAATAACATGCCAGAAAAAGAAAAAAAACTTGGGTTGCATTCAAGCATGTTGTTTTCAATTTTCTAAAGAACAATAAAACTAAAAAAAAAAAGGAACTGATTTTGATGAATTACTTGACAACTATCAGAATTTGGGCTTCAGAATGTTATTTAAACTGCGCTATTTATATGCTCATCTTGACTTCTTCCATCCAAACTTAGAAGCTGTTATATATAATATAAACAATAAATATTGTGTCTGTCCTTTAAGTCTATGTCAATACATTCACTTGAGAAAACCTTAAAGTCTCAAGTTAATAAAATATTTGAAAAAATAAAAATTCATAAAATATTTAAAAAAATGAAAATTAATGAAGTATTTTGAATTGTTTTGGGTTATTATCATGAAATCAGAGTTTTTTGAAAACATTTCAATTGAAAAAATTTTATATAATTTTAAAACAATAAACATCATCTATTCTTTTTATGTTTATTTCAAGGTATTCAGCTTTCATGAAACATTTAAAACTAATTATGTTTTAATTAAAAAAAATTTTTAATATAATAAAATTTTTGTTTTCTAACATTATAGTTTGTTCCATTACAGTCCATTTATTTTTAATACTTATAATAAATCAAAATCTTCTTAACCGAACTAAACATAACTGTATGTAAGTACTATATAAATACTTTTTCAGACCCAGTGGTTCTATTTGGAACCATTACCATTTTTCAGCTTTGTCAGCGTGTATTTTTAACTTGAGTTACAAGTTTTAATAGTTATTTTCTTACTTTAGTAGTTTACATTTATTTATAGAAATTTATTGCTAAATAATATATCCTAAGTAGTATATATTCTACATATTTTTATGCACATTTTATGCAATTTATAATTTTTTTTTTACCAATACAAAATATGTAGGGCTGAAACGGTTAAATTAGGTTTATTTCAATCATTACTATTTTTTGTTTAAATGAAATATATTTTGTAAACAAAAAATATAATCAAAAAATAAGAGCAACTTAACTCTCTCTATAACAAAGGCCAGTGCTATAGGTAAACCACATAACTTTAAATATAAAATAAATACATAGAAAATAATTAACCTTGACAAGCTTTATTTGTGATATTTGTGAACCCCTTATCGCAGATACATTGATAATCTTTAAAAAGGTTAACACAACTTCCATGTTCACAAATTCCTTTGGAAAGCCCAGCATTAATACTACATTCATCAATATCTTTGCCAGTATCATCCAAACCTGGTCCATGAATGCATAGTTTTTCATATCGAGAAGATCCTTAAAAAAGTATAACTCATTACATACAGAAAAAAAAGTATAATTAAAAAAATTAAAATCACTTTATTTTAACATAAAAACTAAAAAATCAGCCAAAATACTATTAGTAATATAACTTTAAATAGGTTTCCTCTTTGTCACACTGTATGCATCTTTTTGTGCAAAAACTTTTTAATTGTGCTTAAACTGTTAAATAACGGAATATTTAAGTTGTCTTTTGGTATTGTTTATTGTTCATATCATTTACTTAGAAAACATTACATTTTAATTGTAAAAAAAGCAATTGTGAAATAGGATTTAATTTCTTATTAATAAGGATTAAGGATTTAATTTCTTATTAATAAATAGGATTTAAATCAGTTTTTTCTAAAAAGAGATTTCTAAAAAAAGATTTTTAAATTAATTTTTGTTTTAAAATTGTTATGTAAAAAAAACTTATTAAATAATCACAATTTATATTCTAAGTGTGTGTATATATATATATATATATATATATATATACATATATATATATATATATATATATATATATATATATATATATATATATATATATATATATATATATTCACATTAAAAAGTTTTGTTTAGAAATGTCAGGAAAAACTCTTAAAACATAAAAGTTAAAGGTAATTTACGTCGTTTTAGCTTTTATGTCGCTAATTTTTTTATAAAATGAGCTTTTTAAAACCACATTACTTCGAAATGAAGCAAGTTGGGGCAGCTAACTTTTCTTAAAGTTTCTTATAGAAGGATACAAACTCTCTGTAAAATAAGAATCAGCTTGGCGAAGGAATCTAAGGTAAAAAGTCCTAGCACTATAAAAATCAGTTTAAACTCGTGACAATTGCATTTTTTAAATGCATTTCTTACAACGCGTATAAATACATATTTCAAATATTTTCATAATTTAAGATAAAGTTATCTATTATCTTTGTATATATAGAAAATTAAATTGAAAGGTTTTGTATTTAGGGAGAAAATCAAGATTTAAAAATGATAAAATTTTAATGACAAAAAAAAGCTGTATTTGGTCACTTTCAAACATAAATTAACGTTTTAATCTTTTATTCCAGTACTTACTTTTTATACCGTTAAAATCATAAGAAACTGTAGAAAATAGTTAGCTAGTAACATTATTTAAATTGCGCTACTCAAAAAACTGTATTTTGGCCAAATTTTAAGTGTTTCTAAATCACTGTGCAGTTAAATTAGTTAGAGATTTTTTTAGCAGTTCAAAGAAAAGTTCTTAATATACATCAAGTTGATAAAAAAAATCAAAAAATCAATCAAAATGAATATTCTGAACATTAACAATTTTGTAAGAATTTTGAATGTAAACATTTACCATACAGGCAGTAAACTTATCTTAGCAAGGTTTAATGTAATGTAAACATCAAACAAAAGGATATAAATTAAACAATCTTTTACAGTTTTGAAGGGAACTTCTTAATCAATATAATACAGCAGAAGGGAATATCTTAATCAATATAATACAACAGAAGAAAACATCTTAATCCATATAATACAACAGAAGGGAACATCTTAATCAATTTAATACAATTTAATAAATTTGTATACATATATTTATTTAGTTTATTAATTTAAAAAGTTATAAATAACATTAAAACTAATAGTAAAATGTTATTCTTATAGAAACTGTCATAATACTAAAGGTTTGTTAATTTTTGTTTACCTCTTTTGGGGCATGATTCACAACCTGCTCCCCAAGCCCTAATTCCAGTATTTTCCATGCCACAGCAACATTTCACTCTAGAAAGTTCAGTTAAAAGAGGTTTTGAACATTGAAGTCCATTAAAGCTTGCATAACACTTGTCACTGCGAGTTTCTATTTAAAAAAAAAAAAAAAAACTTGTTAAGACTAGGTATATTCTTATCATCTTATATTTTAAAATTTATTTTAACAAATTTGAATACTATATAACTTAAGCATCACTTAGCATAACTTACTATAGCATAACTTTATGATGATATATTATATAACAAATAAACAGTGATCACTACCATCTCGATGGTTACAAAACCTCTAAGGTTATGAAACCACAGATATGGAGGTGGTATTTGTATTTGAAAGATAATTACAAACTATTAATAAAAAAGTATACCAACGCAAGATGTTCCTGATTCTGTTACTCTGAAGCCAAAGTTACAACTACATCGATAACTTCCAGGGCCATTAATACACTCACCACCATAACAAATATCAGGCATATTCTTGCATTCATCATAATCTAACAAGTAAATATAAATTTTTAACATTTTTCTCAAAATAATTTTAAAAATAAAATGTTTAATATTAATCATTTATAAAATTATTCTTTTTTGAATGAAATTTATTAAATACTAAAACTATCGTCTTTTGTTTCTTTATTGAATGCATCACATAATTAGTCACTGCCTAATTCTATTTTACTGCCTAATTCTGTTTTACTATCTAATTCACTGCCCAAATTCACTTCCACATTCAATCCTACATTGTATAAATATAAACTAGTTTTATTTTTCCAGATTAATAAAATTTTGACTAAAAAGGACAAGATTCAAAAAAAATTATTCTATCAATCCAAGTAGAAAGCCTTACCTCCTGAAATACATCATCAATGTCTACCAAAGAAAATTTTTGGAAAATATTTAATATTTATAATAATAAATTTTATATTTTGGAAATATTTTCCATAGGAAACAGTTTGAGGTTCTAATACTTTTTTAATATTACTTTTTTACATAAATTTGTTTTCTTTAATTTTAATTTATTTAACTCAAAATTAAATCTAAAGGTTATTTATTAAATTAATCATAAGGTTATTTCCTTCTATTTTTTTTTTATGTTTTGTATTTATATAATATTCATCATTTTAACATTTCATTTTTATTATTTATAATTTGAACTCCTGAAAAGCAGCTTTCATTTTTTTAGGAAAAACATTTGCAAGATGCAGAAAAAATACGTAAATCTGCTTTGCGTGTCAAAAGTTTGATCAAAGAAAAAATTTGTTTTAGAATAAGTTTATTTGCTTTTTGACATATCGTCACAATCATAGCACAATCGCCTAAGTCATTTTTTGGGAGTTTTGAGTTAAAATATATAGCTTATACAGTCTTCTATAATGTGGCAAATCGCCTATGTCTTAAACCAATCAGAAAGCAGTTTATTTTCAATTTTTTTCATTTCTGCCTAAATTTTAACTTAGGCGACTTGTTTTCTTCAACATGACTACTCATACCATGCCGCTTTTCTACAGTGATTCAGAAGTCAGAAGAATATTGGATGAAAGTAAGAATTTTTTAAAATATTGATTAATAAGAAATATATATTTTATCACATATATGTTTATTAATGTTTAAAATATAAATCGCTCAAGTTTAAGCACAGTCATGCACTAAAGGAATAAGTGTCTGCTGTGATTTCTCTTTAAGAAAAACTGATTTAGGCAATTGCGATAGTTTGTCTATTATGATTATAGTATCTTGATTTTTCGAGTGTTATTAACTTAAATTAAAACAAATAATATAATAATATTCTTTTGTTTTAATGTATAAAGTAAAATAAAGCTTTTACATGTAGTAGATAGGCCTAGAGGAAAAATACTTGGTCTAGAGTCAATCGACTTACACTTTGAAACATGTAGTGACTTTATATTATGACTCAATAATGTTGTATGTAGAGATTCAAAATCTAAGCATTTAATTCAAAAACTTATTTTAATGTTCAGGTTCCAATGATAATGAGGAAACATGTGATGATAGCTCTCTCCCTGTTGGGATATTAGTCAATGAACAAGACCAGAGGGAAAAGACAAACATTGAATTAAGTTCCTCCCTTATCGAATGCCTGATACAAGCATCAGAGGTTGAACAGGAATCTTACTAGAATGTTCTTGTAAATACAGTTAATACAGATTTAGTTTCACCTTTAAATTGCATGTCTGAAGATTTAAAAAAGGAAACCATAGATGATAGACCTTCAAGAGAAAACAAATATCAGCCATTTGAACTAGACTCTTCTAGTTTAGGTCCTTTAGCAGAACGAGTAAAGAGAAAGAAAAGCAATAGACCACAACCAGAAACATGGAATGAAAATGTAGCAAAGACAAAGAGCCTTAAAGGTGAAGAGTATACCAGCAGATGAGTAGTTGTTAATGAAGAAAGAAAGATGGGTAAAAATTTTTGCCAGAAATCAAAACTCAGAAACTGTTGGGATGTAGCAGAAGAAGAAAGAGATTTGATCTATACATCTTTTTGGGAAATGACATCCTGGAGTGAGAGGCAAAATGTTGTCAGAGCCATGGTAACATCTGTTTCAAAGAAACAAAAGAAATCAGAAAATAACAAAAGGTCTCATAATTTCATGTATAAATTGAGACTTCAAAATGGAACAGTTGTACAAGTGTGCAAAATAATGTTTTGTTCCACTTTAGGAATGCCAGAGAGAACTATTAATGATTGGCTAAATGCTGGAACTGGTAAATGTCCAGATGATATGGAAGAGATTAAAAAATCTGTTCCTAATAAAAACATGTCTGATGAAGACGCGCAATTTATAAAAGAGTGGCTACTTAAAGTACCCTGTGTGAACTCTCATTATTGTCGAAAGGTTCAAGCCTATAAAGAAAAAAGATTTCTTGAGCCAGGCACAAAGGTAATTGACTTATATAACTTATATACATCAGATGCAACCTCTGCTGAAAGAAGAGAAGCTGGATTAACATATTTTAAGAATACCTTTCACTCTCTCAAGATGTCAGTTTTTATGCCTCACAAAGACCAATGTGACACTTGTATCGCAGCAAAAATGGGAAACATTACTGTAGAAGAACATCAGACTCATTTAGCTTTGAAATATGATGCTCAAAAGCAAAAAGATCAAGACAAAGAAAGAGGATTAATGGATAAAAGTGTGTCAGTTTGGACTATGGACACTCAGTCAGTGCTACTTTGTCCTCAGAGTAAAGCAAGCGCATTGTATTACAAGACAAAGCTACAGGTGCATAATTTCATAATGTATAACATGTGTAATCAAGATGGATATTGTTATGTATGGGACGAAACTAAAGGGGATGTCTCAAGTGAAGTATTTGCATATTTGCAATACTCACATTTTAAAACCATACTTCATGCAAACAGAAATATCAAAGAACTTATAATATGGAGCGAAGGTTGTGGCTATCAAAACAAAAATGCACATTTATCAAACATTTACTATTGTTTATCAAAAGAGACAGGTGTCTCTATCTATCAAAAGTATCTTGTTTCTGGACATACGAACATGGAATGTGATGCAATGCAGTGTCATTGAGAGATTAACAATTATTCAATACCGCAACTAGAAAAGTTACCTTACAATACAATAATTGAATAATTTGAAAAGTTATCTTAAATACATTGAATGTTTCAGTAATGTTATTACATACTAATCAAATAAAAGCTGTTTTTGTGTGTTACTGTTACTATAAAATTATATTTTTGTTATTAACATGAAAAAAATTGTGTTTTTCAAAAAAAAAACTTTCACCAATCATTTTTTTCTTTTGTAAATGTATATTAAATGTATTATTAAGCAGTACAACAAATACAAGCTGTATTCACATATTACAAACTCTTTCTATTATAATTTTTTTATTGTTTTCTTAGAATCACAATCGCATAAATCATAATAAGAACTTGTTTTATTGTATAAGTCATTTTCTTAGGATACCAATCGCCTATATCTTATTGTGTCTCAACGGTAATACACAAATCACTTTTAAAGTAATATATGAGAGCATCTAAGTTATAAGATGCAAAATAAACCAAAGTGACGTAGCAAAAGAAATACCGAAGTTATTCAGTTTTTTTTACTTTTCTCAAAACAAGAAAAAATGACTTAGGCAATTGTGCTATGATCGTGACGATATTCAGATCAGATTTCAGTCAGTTAATAAGCCATAATAAGTTAATAAACCAGGATAAAGATCATAAAAAGGTTTAAAAAAGCCTAACATTCCTGAAGGATCAGAGATGAGAAAGAAAGATGATGATTTCAGAGGAAGACAAAGACTACTTGAAAAAAATTATTAACATTTTTTTGCATGTAGAATAGGTTTTCATTCATTTAGCATTTGTTTTAATCATATTTTTTTTGTTTGTTTAGATTGATAAAGCAAAATTAGAAAGCGGAAAATTAGAAAATGGAAAGGCAGAGGAAGAAAAAAAAGAAGAGAAAGAGTTCAGAAAAATCTGAAGTTTCTGAAAAAGAAGATATTACATCTAAGTATTTGGTTTTTGAAAATCATTTAGATATTTTGGAGTCGAATTATGTTTCTTGTAGAAAGAATAAGAACAAGATTCTCTTTTTAAAAAAACTAAAAAAACGAGTTTACTACTAAAACACTTACTGAAGCTGCTTGAGCTATAAGATAAAATATAAATCATTGAGATCAAGATACTAACTAATCTTAATGATGGTTGATGATTAATGATAATCTTAATACACATTGAAAATTTTAACATCTCTCTATCAACTCTTGAAAGAAATGGAAGATAGATACAAAAGTATTGAGATACAGGATGATTTTAATAGAAATGAAATCATAGATAAGTTTAAAGGCAAAAAATCAATCTTACAGATTGACACTAAATAGGTAAGCAAACTTGTGAACAGAAGAACATCTCTGTTACAAATGACATTAGGTGTATCTAGTCCAGATGCTCCAGATTTAGAAGGCATACTGCTAGGTGTTTAAACAATGGAGGAAAGTTTAAACAATGCCAGCTTCTTTACAAATGATATGTATGACCCATGGTTTCTAAAAAGTAGAATAGCAGCCTCTGCTTTAAAATGCAACTTGGAAATGTTAAAAGACTTATACGAACTGAAGAAATTTTTTTGCTCTTGGAAATATAAAGACCTTGGGAATACTCTTAGAAAAAGCTTAAAAAGACACACATGACATGACAAGACATGGCATTTAGATGAACAACTAGTTGTTCTTGCATTAACAGACAAAGATCTTCTTGATTGACAAAGATCTTCTTGATTGACAAAATTCTTTCTTTGCATTAACAGACAAAGATCTATCACAAAAATTGAAATGATAAATTTTTGCTCATCAATGATAAGCCAGACATAAAATCAGGCAAGCCGCCAATCAGGCTTTATCTGAAAATAATTTATTATAAAAAGTTTTAATGTTGTGTGTCAGTGCAATTTGATTAAACTATTTTTTCAAACTAAAAGTCATAAATAACTTCTGATGATTTCTGATTCAACAATTAAAAAATCATTATTATTATTATAAATAATGATTTTTTTTTTGATTTTTTTGATTTTTTTTTTTTTTGATTCTTTGATCAGTTTTTACTTTCTGAAAAATTAAAATTATAACATTATTTTGATAAATATTTTATATACTTCTTATATTGAAAAAACATATTATAAATTGATGACTAAATTAACTTGCTTTTGTTATTGTTGAATTTTACACTATTCTTAAAAATATTTCAATAGAAAATATTTTATTTCTCTGAAGAAAATCAAATTTTATTTTCTTTAAGCAGAATTAAATTCAATACAATTTATTTGTACAATTTTGTATATAGACTTTTAATACCTTTACATGATTTTCCATCTTGGGAAAGTTCATAACCAGGAGGACAAATACATTTGTATGAACCATCTGTATTTACACAACGACCACCTATGCACAACTCTTTAATAGTGCGACACTCATCAATATCTTCAAAAAAAAAATTTTTAATTTAAAGAACTTTAATTTAAGGCAAAGAGTTAGTAGAAAAAAAAAAAAAATCATTAAAGTTTTCAGCCAATAACTAAAACAATTTAGAAGTTCTTTTATACCTACACAAGCAGTATCACTTTGAGCATAATAACCTTCCTTGCACTGGCAAATGTAGCTTCCATTTGTATTTAAACATTTACTATCGCCTGGACAAATACCTGGTGTTAAGCATTCATTTCTGTCAACACATATATTCTCTGTCAAGCCTGATTCAAAACCTTGATTGCATCGACATTGAAAAGTACCAGGGAAATTTTTGCATACTCCATTGATACATGAACTAGAGTTCTCACATTCATCTACATCCATACAAGCAAAACCATCAGGACTTTGTACATGACCCTCAGGACATCTACATTTAAAGCTGCCTGGGGTATTTTCACAAGCTCCACCATGGCATAAACCATCATATTTCTTGCACTCATTCAAGTCAGCGCAGTAATTATTTCTATTTTTCTCATAGCCGACCTTACAAAAGCATTTGAACTTTCCATTCATCTTTTCACACCTACCATTGTTGCAACTTGATAAAAACATATCATCACATTGAACATCCCCATCCTCACCAGTGCCTACAAGATTATCATCTACGTCTTTGGAATCAATGCCATTATTACTGTTCCTAGTTGGAATGGAAGTATTGGTGCTGGCAAATCCAATATTGTTATTATTAGTTTCTCCTGTATTACCTTTCTTGTCTTCAGGTAACTTTATATCAACGCTGTCAATATCAAAAATGTTGTCATCAGAGCAACCCAGCTCCTTATAGGAATCTAAAAAACATGAACTTAAAAATATATCATAATAAACTAATTAAAAATTTTAACTAAATAACTAACTTTATATATATACATATAGTTTACCATCTCCTTTTGCCGGACATTGTTGACAGAATTCAAAAGCCCTTCCTGGGTTTCCACAACAACATTGCCTTTTAGAAACTTCTCTTTTTGAAGGTATAGTACATTTCCCATCGTCAAAGTTTTTATAACAAACTGCATACTTTTCAATTGCTAAATATAATATAAAATATATATAACAAAATATAAACTTACACAAGTAATTCATTACAAATGTCTAACTTTAAAAATTATATTATAAAATCAGATAAACAAAAATATGAATATGTTTCTATAACAACTAAAAAAGATAAAAAAAACAAAAAAAAAACAATGAAAATAAAACCTAAAAAAATTTTAGAATACATTCTCTTTTAAAAGTTACTTAAGAAATGTGA
>NC_088932.1:32310000-32312500 GCF_038396675.1 Hydra vulgaris | reverse complement strand
CATTGTACAATGGATGCTGTTATTAAAATTATAGAGGACTGGAGTTATGTTAAAAATAATAAATCAACTTTTGCAATATTCTTTGATTTTGCAAAAGCATTTTATCTTTTCAGCCATGATAAATTACTGTTAATCAATATTCTACCTTGCTGGCTCACTTCCTAGATTGCAGCTTCTTTTTTATTGCAGGTCTAAGCATTGCCAAAAACTAAAACAAATGATCTCACCACTGACTGGAAATGTATTGAAGCCAGAGTACTTCAACGTAGTCTTCATGGTCCAATTTTGTTCATTCTTTTTATTTCTAACATTAACGCCTATCTCCCACTTGAAACCATTCTCCAAAAATATGCTGATGACATCCTAACTTATATAATCTACAATAAAGTTCCTGCCAATTTAACTCAATCCACTTTAGAAGGTATTGCACTATGGCCTGTTGTCAATGGAATGAAACTTAATAGCTCTAAACATACAATCATTAGAATTAATCCCAGGGTGCTCCAAAGTTCAAGTTATACCTTCTCTCGTACTCAACAATACTGACCTTGAAAAAGTCAAAAGCCACAAGTACCTTGGAATCATGCTCAATGAGAATCTTGAATGGGATGAACAATGGACAAAAGTGAACAACAATATAAAATCAGTATCATATCTACTCAAATGCCTTTAGCAAATCAGACACCTTAGCTCAACCTTCTACAAGTCTATAGATCTTACGCTATTAGTCACTTGGTATATAGTGCTCCTGTTCTTACTTCTGCAGCCCTGCTGCAAAAAAGAGATGCAGCATTTCCATAAAAATGCTCTAAACATTATTGGAATTGATGTAATCAATTCGAGCAGCTTTAATATTAGTTTTGCCATTAAAGAGTTACTAGACAAGTTCTGTATTAATATTCTTAAAAAGATCCTTGCTAACTCATGCCATCCTATAGCCACTAAATTAGCTTACACCAACAGCAGAAACCCAAACAGATTCCCATTTGCTCAGAACACAGCAAAGACCACCACCTACCAAAAATCTTTTATATGGTTTACATATGTATATGTATATGTATGTATAAGTATGTGCTTTTTTGTAAGTGACTTTGTGTACATATAATATAATAATTACAATAAACATATTGATAAATATTTGATTATAAATATAACAACATGTTAAGAGCAAATATAATATTTAAAGTGTAAAAATTAGGTATAATAAAGAAATAAATATCACATTTGAATAAATTTAGAATAAATTTATAAACAAAATTAAGTAATTTTTATGTACCTGTTCCTTTTTCAGGACATTGATTGCAAAACCCAAATGCATGATTACGATTTGAACAACAGCATTCTCTCTTTGAACTCTGCTCAGGTGATGGAATTCCACACTTCCCATAGTTAAACTCTAAGTAGCATGTGTCAAATGCATCAACAACTGAAAAAAATTAGATCATCAAATAAAATTTAGTTACGCTATAATGAAATGAATGAATCACAATGCTTTTCTTGAGACCACTGTGGTAAATACAAATAATTTAAAAAGTAGAATTTACCAGAAATTTTTTACAGAGTAAAAAACTCCGACTTATAATTTTAAAACTTAATAAAAAATATTAAAATCTTTTATTAGGTTTTAAATCTTTTAATTTAAAAAACTTTATGATATATATATATATATATATATATATATATATATATATATATATATATATATATATATATATATATATATATATATATATATATATATATATATATATATATATATATATATATATATATATATATATATATATATATATATATATATATATATATATATATATATATATATATATACATATATATATATATATATATATATATATATATATATATATATATATATATATATATATATATATATATATATATCACTGGATATACTTAGTGACAACAAAATGGGCTAAAAAAACATACTTTAAGGTGACAGTTGTGTTATATTATATCCATTTATTTAACCAAAAATTGAAAATTACAAATTTTTTTATTTTCACAAAATTAAGTTAGGCCTCTCTTATATAGTTAACTTAGTATATAAAAAACTATATAAAAAACATATTAAAAACATATAAAAAACATATAAAAAACTTATAAAAACTTAAAAAAGCATATAAAAAACTAGTCATTGGAGTGACACCTAAATAAAATAAACAAACAAACAAAAAATTCAACAGCAATATTAATAAATAAATTTATTAATATTAATAAATAAAAGCAAGCGTAAAAGTAAATTAAATTAATTAAAAAAAAAAAATGATTAAGCTATAATAAATTTAATGAAAAGACAAAAAAATATGAAAGCAATTAATAACAACAATAAAAATCATTAGCAACAACAGCACAAATAAAAACTTTACGCAAACGAAAAGGCAAGCACAAAAATAACAAAACGAAAACAAAAATTACATAACAAAAAGGCAAACACAAAAACTTCTACAAAATAGAATAAATCATATTTGTTATTCTT
>NC_088932.1:32180000-32305000 GCF_038396675.1 Hydra vulgaris | reverse complement strand
TCAATGACTTCAGTCATATTTTACTACAAGTTCATTGAAAAAAGATAATAATGTAACTCAAACCCACCTTACCCCACTAAATGTGGTAATGTGGGTCTAGAACTCAAATTAGTGCTCCTTAGACATCTTTTTAAAATAAATAAAATTATGTAAAAACTTATTTCAATGTAGTTTACCAAAATTGATGCCTAATCATGATTTTAAGGCTTCTTCAAAGTTTCTTTCAAAAAAAAATTGTTTTGCTATATATATTTTTTGCTCTTAGTCAGAAATAGGTAAAAATAGGCTCAAATTACCCCACCTAACCCTAAGGCGTTTTACTTCTTATATTACAAACCTATCTTATAAGATATCAAGCTCTAACTTGTAAAGCTTGTAACTGCTCAGTCATATTAGCTTTATATTCAGTTTTTGTGAAACAATCAATAACTATAAAAGACAAATAAATATAAATAACCAATAAATATAAAAAATTAATAATAGTCCTAATTTAAAAGTTAAAAACTTGTAAAATAAATTTACCAATAAAATGTTTATAGTTTTTATAAAAAAATGCACCAGTGAACCGATTTAGGGATAAGCCCACAATTCACAATTATTTCTATATATAAAATATTTTATCACAGAAAATTCTAAAATTTTAAAAAAGAAACTTTAATCTATTTTTCCATAATCAATTCTAAATACTTAATAAAAGTAATTTATTTATGGATATTTACTATAATCAACAAACCATGACAAAAAAAGAACATACCTTGACATCTTTTTCCATTATTAACTGCAATATATCCAACATTGCACACACATCTAAAACTGTTAAGATATTTCTCACAGCGTCCAAACTCACACATTTTTTTATTAGATTCACATACATCTACATATTTTAAAATAAAAAACAAAAAATATATATTAACAAAATTGTATGAATATAAATTTATATACAAAATATACACATGATATATATATATATATATATATATATATATATATATATATATATACATATATATATATATATATATATATATATATATATATTTATATATATATATATATATATATATATATATATATTTATATATATATATATATATATATATATATATATATATATATATATATATATATATATATATATATATATATTTTACCACAGTAATCTTTTGGAGTTTGAAAAGAAGTACAAACAAACGCATTGGAATAGTGCTGTCAAATGCATACACATTTAGTACAAACAAACATATTGGAAAAAGGTTTTTTGGTTAGTTCATTCAAAATACAATCTAGCCTCATTGAATGAAGTCCAGGAAATCTGGTAAAAAGAAGGAAAAGCAAAAAGAAACAGAAATTGAGTTGAATGCTAAGTACTACAAAGCATGCATGAAGAAAAATGATTTTAAAAAACACTCATGAACTAAAATTACAAAAACTGTTGAATATTAGAGGAGGGATGAAAACTCTTATATTTTTAAGCAAATCTAAAAAAATCTGTTTTACTAATTATATTGAAATATGTTTTTTTTTTTTTTTTGTTGCCTTATTAGACTTTTTGCTTAATTAGACTTGATACTTAAAGAAAGTATGCATGTAGGGTATAACCCAATTCAATAACTGGCACTTACTTATTTTATGAAAAAAAATTATGAAATAACTAGTTTTTTTGTTATGTTGGAAAAATTTTTGTTATGTTGGAAAAAAAAAATTGTCCAACATAACAAAATAACTAGTTTCGGACATTTTATAAAAAAATTTTTTACTTTATTTTTAACAAATTCGTAATCAACTTTATGCATTTCATTTGCATTTTATTTTTGTGTTTATCTTTAAGCCATAAACTAAAAATATATTTATTAAATAAAATACTCTTCTATCCCAAGCTAAAAAACAAAAACTTTTTTGCTTTCGAAAAAAACAAAAAGAATAAACTTTAATTTTAGATTAATTTAGTGTTATGCTATCAAATATCAATTAAAAAAATTCCAACAAAATTTCAAAAACATGACCATTGCCCTAAAAGTGAATCATTATAAAACCGAATAATTCAATGTTTTAAAAAAAGACTTTTTGTAACATGAAATAAATAAAAATATTTAAGAACGCTAACACTACAGGCAGCCCTTGGAATTAAGAAAAATGAGGTCAGCAAAAATATGCCAGTCTTAATTTGCTTAAAGTCAGCATCAGGTCGGCAAAAAAAACCTGATACAAAGGTTTTACCATTAAACATTGAAATAAGGTCAGCAACTTTTTGCCAACTTCAAACACTTCTAGGTCGGCAATTAGGTTGGCATTGCCAAATGCCAACCCTAATTCTGAGGGCTGTACAGGTAATTCTAATATTATAACTTTTGATAAGATAACTAAATATTTTTAATGACTTTATATGAAACTGTAGTAAGCAATATAGTTTTTAGTTAGCTGGGTCTTTATTCCTTTTTTTTTCTAACCACAAAGCCAACAGATATAAAAATTTACATTAAAATAAGATAAAAAAAAGAAGTAATTTGGGAATAATAATGTCTAAAAACATCACAATGCATATTAATCTTATTGTGGCAAAAGTAACTTACTTAGACTTAAAGGTAAACATTTAAATCAGAACTCAAAAAATGAATATATGTTGAAAAGGCTCTACACAGTAATCTAGATATTATATAGATTGTATTGATTGATAATAAGAGTAGTTTTGTCAATTTAGAAATTTCACCACAAATTGATGTATCTCTACTTTTATAACTATAACCTTTCTCAGAAATAAGTTTTATGATTTAAATTTCTTTTAGAAGTAAAACAAATTTCACATCAATTTCTGTCAAAAAAACTCTTTTTTGATTTGAAGACTGTGTGCTTTTTTGATTTGAAGACTGTGCTTTTTTGTTTTTTTTTAGTTTTTATCAATTCCAAAGTTATTCTGGAAATTGTGCAATTTTGCCACCTATTTATATTAAATGGAGATGTGCTTCGATTGGATAATAAATAATTACCTTCATTTAGTTTTAATAAACACTATCTCAGGTCATATTGGTCTTCTAATCAATTAGAACTAATTAAATTGATTAACTACCAACAACAATGCCTCCAAACTACAAGAGAAAATCTGTCACCACTCATAGCAGGACTAGTATATTATTAACTCTTAGTATATTATTAGCTATGTGACTGAATCATTACTGGTTCACATGCTTCAAGTTCTAGGTGACTAGGGCTACAGCTTATCATTCCCTGATCCAATATATAGTGTACAACTGAGTGAAATGAACAAATCAAATTGCCTTATTCAAAAATGGAAAACATGGGTTTCAGGTAACACTGGTCGTATAAATTTCAAAGCATTTTAGCAGCAATGTACTAATCAAGTAATTGATGAATTTTTGGAAACGCTTCAAACAATTTAAAAAAATGCAGACATATTAGACATGCTAAAAATGCTTTTAACTGTGACAAAATTAAGTTCGATTGTGTTCCAGGTTTAAAAAACAATTAGAAAAAGAATAAGACAACCACTAATCATTGGCAGCAATAATGAAAAAGTTTGTTACAATTTTTTTTCAAATAATCTGTTAATAATTGCTGCAATAATAATGGTGATTATTTTCCATCTTTTGTTGTCTACAAAGCAAAACATTTTTGGGCTAAATGAGGTATGACCAAATTTGGGCTAAATGAGGTTGATCAAATGGTACATGTGACACTATGTCTAGTCTAGTTGGATGGAGGAAGATCAATTTGTACAATGGATTAAATCTGCCTTGATTCCTTTTAAAAATGCAAATTGCAAAGACTGAATAGTTTTGGCAGCTGATGGTCATTTAAATCATATTTCTATGGCAGCAATTCAACTATATCAAGAGAATGACATGGAAGTAATAATTTTAACATCCCAATTTTTAACATTTTGCAAACACTTGACTCAGGTGTTTACTTTTATGTTAAAAATGTTTGTCAAGCAACTCTTCAACAACACTACAAAGAAACTCGTTTTAGAAACGTTGATAAGCCGATAAACTCTTGCTTTCGAAATTATCTTCATCAGAGCAGGCTTTCAAAAGCATGCACACGCAGTCAGTGGTTTAATAAAAACAGTTCTTTATCCATTAAATAAAATGCAGTCGATAGAGAGAATCTCAAGCTTTCAGAGTTATACAACCAATATTTAGAAATTTTATAATTTAGAAAAAAAAGGGAGCAAAGCAAAGTGTCACTTTGCTTTGCTGCATTTTTTTTTTTTTTTTTTTTTTCTAAATTTGAGTTTTCTTTTTTGTCATGGTCAACTTCTTTTTCACTGTCAAGTGTCACTTTTCTTTGCTTCAATAGTTAGTTTTGCTTTTTGGCTTGGTTTTTGGCTTCTAAATATTCTTTTTACTTTTACTTCAAAAATTAATGATTTTGTGATGTATTTACCTTAGACTACAACTTTGACTTGCTTTTTGGCTTTTGATTTTGATTTCTTATTTGCAGGTACCTTTTGAGATTCTCTTCAATTGCTTGTCTCACCAAGTGTTTCTTCTTGAACTAATTGAGATGTGATGACTGATAGTAGTGATTCAATAGCATGACAACTGATCAGCAATAAATTTGGTTCCAATGTGAAAAAAGCTCCTGTGGAAAATGGGTTTGTGAAAATGTCGACCCAAAAAAAATTACAGTAAAATGTAGTAAACTGTTTTTAAACAACCTCTTATGTATTATAGTTTGTAAACTAAAAAGTTTTAGTATATGAGTATGATGATTTTAAAACTATTTTTAGCTACCTAAATTATTTTTTTCCCACTCGCTTAGTATTGTTAGATTGGTTTGATTTAACTGATTGTAAATGTGTTTTTAAAATTTTTTTTAAATGTTATTTAAAAAAAAAAATTATGTTGTAAATAATAGATGTGGCAAAATTACCACAACTTTGATTTTATTAGGGTAATTTCGCCATCAGTTTCTATAAGTGAAAAAAAAAATTTTTAATTTGTGTAGTTTAAAAAAATAACAATAATATAAAAACTCTTTAATTTGCATTTTTGGTTCTTAAGTCATTTAAACTTAATGAATTGGTGGCAAAATTACCCCATTTTACTCTATAAATAAAAAAAATGAGAATATGAATATAATGGAGCTGAAGCACACAAAATATCACCAGTGAAAATACACAAAATATCACTAGTAACTTTTAAAAAGGGGTTACTGATAATAGGAATAGCAAAATTAAATGATTCAGTTTGATAAAATATATCTCTATCATATTTAGATTATTCCTGTTTCAACAGCTTAGGTCAAAACAGGAATAATCTATTCATGATAGAGATATATCATATCAAAATATAATAATTTCTTTTTTGAAAATTTTTTAATAAAAAATTATTAAGTAAACATTATAAAGCTGTTGTAGATCTTGTATACATATGGAGGATAATTATCTACTTCATATGCAGGTAATCTCCTTCATATGTAGATAGTGCATGTCTAATGTAAAGCCTACATTGTATTTATTGATAAAATACTGACCTTTTCTGAAAAAATTATTTTTACAATATAGTAGAATCCCATTAACTCGGTCTCTGAAGGGGTATATATCTTTTGTCCGCTTTAGCGAATGTCCAAATTAAGCAAAGCTCTCGTTAAGTCGGACTATTAAAAATGTCAGACTTATTGAGATTTCAAGACTTATCGAATGTTCCTCGATATATAAATATTATGTACATATATATTGAACAATATAATCTTATGTGAAATATATATTTTTGTATAAATAATATATGCTATAAACGAAAAAAGTCCAAAATTGATGTTTCAGTGACTCGCACATTTCTTTTCAAACAGCTTTGAAGCATTCAAAGCTACTCTTCCAATTTCACCACTCTGAGTAAACATCAAAAAATTAACAAGGCTATCAATTGCTTTACGAGCTTCTTCAGTCGTTGGCTTTGTCACCGTTTCATCCGACATTTTGTTTCCTTCTTCTTCTTGAGTTTCTTCTTTAACTACCTCAACGATATCTTGAACAATATCTTCATCTGTCATCACTCCTCCCATAACCGAAACGTCATCATCAATTGTTAACATATTTTCGAAATTAAAATCTTCCGGAACAAGATCCTTATCACTCTGACGTAACTGTTCAATTGAATTTTTTAATGCAGGGAAATCTTCTTCATTATTGTCTGATACTCCTACTCCTTCCTTAAATCCTGCTTTGTGAAAGCAGTTAATAATAGTGGTTTCTGAAGCTTCATTCCAAGAATAAACAAGAATTTTCATAGCTTCAAGTATGGAGATAGAAGGCATTTGTTTTCCGTTATCAATTAACGATTGAATGACTCCTTGATCCATCGGCTGCAAACATGAAGTTGTGTTTGGGGGAAAAAAGTAGAGTGTGACTGATTTAAGATTCTCAATATTCAGATTGGCGGTGCAATTATCAATAACCAATGTTACCTTACGGCCTTCTAATGCAAACTTTCTGTCGTTTTCCCTGACCCACTCCTCAAATAGTTCAGAGGTCATCCAGCTCTTTTTTTGCACACGGTAACAACATGGATTGCTTCTAATTCCTTTAAAGCAATGGGGTTTGTTTGATTTCCCAATAACAAACATCAGAATTTTTTCTGCACACATGTTAGCTGCAGCAAGCCCAGTTAGTTGTATTTTGCAATTCTCACCTCCACTACATTTCTCACCTTTCAAATGCATACTTTTTTTTGGAAGTGCTTTATAAAATAAACCGAACTTATCTGCATTGAATATATCACGCGAGTTATAGCGAGACAATATTGTCTGCAAAGTTGTTTCCCTCCAAGAAACGGTCATTTCATTAGTAACATTTTGACTTTCACCTATGAAATATAAGAAAAGCAACTTTAAAATCAGCATAAATTTTATTAGCTATGGTTTAGGACTTTATGCAGTTTTTTGCACTTTATCCACTAATTGCTTATTGCGTGGTAATAAGCTAAAATGTGGTAATGACTTTAAACAAATTAAAACAACAGAATTGGTTTGATAATTTATTAGTTTATTGGGGATAGAACAGAAATGAGAGTTCCATGCTTATTATTATTTTTAAGACAAATTACTAAAAAAAATGTAAATATCAATGAAAAAATAAAATGATGTAATACCTGAAATTGTTTTAAACGATACATTGTTTCTTTTTTTCCATTTATCTAACCATCCATCGGATGCTTGAAAGTTGTCACAGCCAAGTTCTTTGGCAAAATGCAAAGCTTTGACTTTGAAAATGGTTCCAGACACAGGAATATTTTGGTGTCGGGTGTTTAAAAGCCACATATAACATGCTTTATCCAAATTCTCATTTAGGATGACACGCATCCGCACTCTTTTCGCAGAAGTTTTATTTTTTTTGACTTCTGAATATATTTTGCTTTTTTCTTTTGACCATTCAGACAATGTTTGCTTTGGAATCCCATATTTCTTTGATATATATACAGATGGTTCTCCTTTGTCGAGTTCTTTTAGTATTTTGTATTTTTCTCTTAAAGTTCTACTTGATAGCTTTCTTTTAGCAGCCTTCGACATTTTTAGTAGAGAAACCTTGATCAAAGTATAACCGAATCGAAGATATCAGTGAAAATGTTTAGTTCGTTAAATAAAGTTTGATGCTAAAGTAATTAATTTTTGAACGTTCTAAGTTTAGAATTTTAATTGATATTTTTAAATTTTTAATGTAATAGTTATTAACAAATAGAATTTAATCGAAGCTTAACTGAATCAAAAGCTCTCCTTTAAAATGTTTAGCTATGTTTAATTATATTTGACGCAAAAGTATTTTATTATTGAAGTATTGGAAGTTTTGTTATTATATGCACTTATATGCAAATTCAAAATAAAAGTCCTAGTTAAGCGAAGTTTTTTGCCGAAGGGACCTCAAAAAACAGTACGAATTAGGGAATGGTCCGACTTAACCAGAGTACGACTGAATCGGATGATTTTACAGTCAGTTGATGGAGAATGTTCAAGGGAAATTGAAATTCTGTCCGACTTAGTAAAAGTCCGACTTACCCAGGGTCCAAGTTAACAGGATTTAACTGTATTTATCTCTCCGGAACAGCCAAAAGTTTTTGTATTTTATTTCATTAACAACTTTACTTTACAACTAATAAACAACAATTTATACAAACCCTAACCATAAATAACATATGTACTAAAGTCCTAACATTCTTATATCAGTCTGAAATTATCAATCACATTTAGTGATCACCACAGTATAAGACTAGATAATAATAATAACAGAAATAATAATAATAGTAATAATAATATAATAATAACTATAATAATAATAGTAACAACTTTTAGTAACTTTAAAAAAAAATGTTCAACACATACCATTTCCTTCACCATAAGAAATTTCATTGTGGCCATCACCTCCAGTTACAATTTCATCATCAGAACATCCAAGTGCACGGTATTCCTCTATTAAAAAAAGCTAATAACATCAATTTTTTTTTACTTAAAGCTATTTTTATTGTATTGGTAACAACTCGTTGTTAAGATTTTAACTTATTTAACTTTTATTAACAATTTTTATATAAACATATTTTAAACAACTTTTATGTAAGCATACTTTTTTTGATGAGGTAAAAGCATAAACTCCAAACAAACAATTTTTCTCTTTGATACATTAAAAAAAAAAATTCATCTATTAGTTGTACTTGCTAATGGATGAATTATGGAAAGACATTTAACAATATTTCATTCGATTGTTTGTTTATCAATAATAACTTTATGTGTTTAGATTGCCTAGAAGAGTTCAGTATTCTTCTTTAGCACTTTAGAATCATTTTAACATACTTTGAGTGCTTATTTAAGAGCTTATAAAAAATATACATACATAGACACTTTTTTGATATACATACATACATACACACACACACACACACACACACACACACACACACACACACACACACACACACACACATATATACATATATATATATATATATATATATATATATATATATATATATATATATATATATATATATATATATATATATACATATACATATATATATACATATATATACATATATATACATATATACATATACATATATATATATATATATATATATATATATATATATATATATATATATATATACATATACATATACATATACATATACATATACATATACATATATATATATATATATATATATATATATATATATATATATATATATATATATATATATATACATATATATTATGGAACACCCAGAAAAACAACTGTAGTTTAAATATAAATACTAAGTTTATATATATATAAACTTAGCCTATACATTTTGTCACTTATGTCCAATAAAAATGCTGGAATCAAGCGTACTTAATAATCATCAAGTATGCTTAATTTCAGCATTTTTGTCACTTGTTGGACATAAGTATGCAAATTCTTCAATTTTTTACCTAGATCTCTTTGTGACTGGTTCAGATTTCTTGATAATGAACTGAAAATCGATTTACCTTCACCTTTACCTAGATTAATGGAAAGTTTTCTTTCTTCCAGGCTTTCTTTCAATCCTTTGAGTAGTCTTGAACTTATTTATAATAATCTATAACTGTAGATATTATATTTTGGTACATTTGTATGTTGTAAACAAAAATGCTTATGGTTTAAATGGAACTTTCCCTTAGACAACTTATTTTTCTTTTAAAAAATTTGCCTAGATGTTTCTCAACATTTTTTTAGCTTTTTTCAACCAATATCATATTATAACGTGAACCGCAAATCATCAGTAATCATGTGAAAGAAAAATAGCTAAAATAGTTCAAATCAGAAAGGTTACCCAAATAGTTATCAATATCAAAAAAAAGCTTATGAAAAAAAATTAAACTAGCTGTTATCAAGATATTTAGAAAGAAAAAAAAATACTATTACAGCTACCAATTCGGATTTTAAAACAACAAGTCAACAATACTAACAATCGCTTTATTAACTACTTCAAACCTTGTCTTTACTACTTTAAAACTTGTCTTTACTACTTCAATAAGAAAACTTGTCAACTAAGGAAAGTTAGTCTGTATTCATTGGTGTTCAATTAACAATTTACTTTTAGAAAAAATTTATGCAATACAATTTTTTTTGTTTTTTGTGTGTTTTTTTTGTTATTCACCTCCCCAAGGCCGAGAAGGCCACTACAGATGAGAAGGCTACTTAATAGTGGTTATAACCCTCTCTCAACTCTTTAACTCCTAAACACGAACCTTGACGAACAACCCCGCTGCGCGGAGAAACATGTTGAGCACGGTACTACCAGGGACGTGGTAGTACCGTGCTCAACATGTTTCTTATTTATAATAATCTATAACTGTAGATATTATATTTTGGTACATTTGTATGTTGTAAATAAAAATGCTTATGGTTTAAATGGAACTTGCCCTAAGACAACTTATTTTTCTTTTAAAAAATTTTAAATTTAAAATTTAAAATGCAATTTATGTTGAACATTGAACTGAATTAGATGTGTTAAAATTTTCAGGAAAACTTTTCATAACATGAGGAGTTACACAAGAAACTTTTAATGATTTGAGCTAAATTTAGAATTTGGCTAAAAAAATAGTAAAACCTATAAAAAAAATGCATAAAAACTTTGAATGGTACTTTTTTTAATGGTGTATCTTGTCACTTATTTGAAGTTGAGCAAAAAAAGTTTGTATAAGAACTTTTTGATAATGTTGGCAGTATTGATGTTGGTTGAAAAAAGCATATTACAGTTGTTTATAAAGCTGTTACCTTACTAATGGCAACATATATTAGAATAATGTATCTATTAGCTATGCAATGTAAACAATGTTTTGTTTTTTAGTGCATAACTTATATAGGTAAATGTACTTAGTTCTGTAATATGTTCTTAAACTATAAGGCTCTTTAAGTAATTCAGTTTTTTGTTTTGTATTAAATGCTTGTAAAAGTAGACCACAAACATTCAATACAAGGCAACAACTTGAAGGTCACCTAAAGTAAAGTAAAGATATTGTAATAAACCTATCAGTAAACAATCAAAATAGGAAAGTAATTATAGAATTAAACAACACTTTGACCTTCTTTTAATGAAAAAAATAACAATGATAAAACCAATACTTTGACGTTCTTGGTCAAAACAAAATAACAACAAAAAACAATTTATACCTTGTCCTTTAGAAGGACATATATTGCATAACCCAAATGCTCGTTCAGGATTTCCACAACAACATTCTTTTTTAGTTGTTTGATTAAATAACAAAGATGAGCATTGACCATTGTTAAATTTAGAAAAACACTGGTTAGGGGGGGTTTCTGATTCATCAGCTGAAAAAAAAACATTTATAGTCATTTATTATCATTAATTGGTAAAGAGTAAAAAATATAAAGTAAAATGGTAAAAGTAATATAAAAAAAAGTAAGGACCAAATGGGAAAGAAGTAATATACATATACTAAAAGGTAAGGGTTTAAAAAAATAAAACTTTTTTTTTTAAATAAAAGAAAAATAATAAAAAAAATTTTATGCGAATATATATATATACATTTATATATATATATTCGCATAAAATATATATATATATACCTTTTTTTAAAATTTGTATGCGTTTTAAAAACGCGCTATAATAAGGTTAACTCAACTATAAAGAAACTTAAAAAAAACTTATCGTTAAAGAAGCAAATAAATTTTTGTAAAAAAAATAACGAAAAACAAAATAAAAATAACTTGACTAAAACTAAAATAGCAAAAATAAAATTAAAACTTAACTAAAATAAACTATAACGATAAGATTATCTAAATTACTTTTGGAATAAATAACTTTGAATCGTTTATCTTTACTAATGTTTTTATAATTTTATATCATGCGAAACCCTTTTTAAATAAAGTAACAACTTACAACTGACAATTGTTTAATAAACGCGTACATTTAAAAGTTTAAAAAAAGATTCTTAACAATTCTTTGCACAAAAAGTAAAAAAAGTAAAAATAATTAAATCGTTTATTTAAAAAATTTTGATAATTTTTTTTTATTTAAAAACATTTATAATAAAAATAAATACTTTAATAAATATAAAAAAACATATATTATTCATTAACGTTTTTATAAAAAATCATTAGCAGTGATTTGTTTAAATGAAACGCATTTAAAACTTTATTTAAATGGGTTTCAATAATATAAAAACATAAGTAAAGATCAAAGTTATTTAATTCAAACGGCATTCAAAACAGTTTGTCTTCTTTTTTTTGTCTTCTCAGCAAAAACTTTAATTTTAATTTTTTTTTTAAACATCTTCGCTTCCAACAAGGCTGCAAGCAGTCACTAATTAAAGTTGGAAGTTACTGAAAGAGAAAAGATGAAGATTGTAGAGCAAGATAACGATTGACGGACGACTTAAAGGATTGCAAATTATATGAATCAAGAATGCATGAAGAAGGAAGCGAATTCCAAAGAGCTGATATTCGAGGATAAAAACTAGACAAATAAGCGTTTTTGGAGCACTTAGGAACAGTCACAGAAAAAGGATGAGACTTAACTGAATGACGAGTAACACGAGAATGAATTTTAGTGGATGATACAAGAGATGCTAGCTCTTTAGAGCAGTGCCCATTGTAGTATTTGTAGAAAAGAGAAAGAGAAGCAACATTACGACAATGTGACAATGGTTGGAGGTTCGCTGCAAGAGCATGTCCAACTATGTTTACAATGCATTTTTGCACCTTGTCTAAAAGAGAAAGATGATCATTAGAAGATCCGCCCCAGATATGGCAACAGTATTCCATACAAGGCCGGATTTGAGATTTATAGAGATAGAGAATAGAATCCAGAGTAAGAAAGTGGCGAGCTCGATAAAGAGATGCAACCTTAGCAGATGCTAATTTTGCAACCGATTTAATATATGGTTTCCAAGAAAGATTGGAAGTAAGAGTTAATCCTAGAAGATGAAGAGTAGATGACTCATTGAGTACATCACCTTTCACAAATATCGGAAGATATAAATTATTGCGATAACGATTGGCTGGAAAAAATTGAGTTTTATCTGTATTGAAGTTCACCAGCCACTGTGAGCCCCATGCTGTAGCAGAAGTGAGATACTTTTCAAGCTCAAATGCCCCCTCCAAGCAATCAGAGGGTGTTGGTTTCTTATCACAACAAGAATAAATGGTAGTATCATCAGCAAACAATGCAACCTTAGATGTGAGAATATCTGGAAGATCGTTAAGGTAAATTAGGAAGAGTATAGGGCCAAGGATAGAATCTTGAGGAACCCCTGAAGTTACAGAATAAGAAGAAGAATGCTGTCCATCGAGGACAACTTTTATACTAAGATTGGAAAAGAAGGATTCAATAATCTTAAAGATGTTGCTGGATACACCATAAGAAGAAAGCTTATGGAGAAGACCAGCATGCCAAACTTTATCAAAAGCTTTTGAAATGACAAGAGCAATGGCCTTGACCTCTCCACCTTTATCTAATGCACGATAAAACCTATCAGTTATTACTGTTAGCAAATCAGCTGTAGAACGAGAAGATCAAAATCCATATTGATGGTCAGAAAGTAAGTTATTAGATTCAAGATGAGAAATTAAGTGTTTGTTAATTAGAGATTCAAAAACCTTGCTTATGATAGGAAGAAGACTTATGGGACGGTAGTTAGACGAATCAGATGGCTCTCCAGAATTTTTGAAGATAGAGATAACAGATGCCGCTTTCCATCAGGCTGGAAAACAAGACTCTGATAAGCACTTGTTGAATAGTTTTGAGAGTATAGACAACAGCTCCGGAGAACATTTCTGCAAGACAATAACAGGTATGTTGTCCAGGCCACAAGCTGTAGAAGAGTCTAGGCAGGAAATCACTTTAGATACGGAAGCTGGAGTGATATGAATATCAAGCAATGGATCAACCTGTTTGTTGGCAATATCAGGTAGAACGCAACTAGTGGAATCAAGAGATGATATTGATGAAAAGTGACAAAGTCTGAACCATACAAGAAAAGTGGAATTAAAGATTTGCCCTTATTATTGATATTATTAAAGATTCTCCAGAAGTCACGAAAGCCTAATTTTTGAGATGAGATACGAGATTTCATGACCTGATAATAGCAGGTTTTGGCGTTAGACAAAACCTTTTTACAATTGTTTCTAGCAGTAATAAACAGACATCTGTTTTCTGTAGAATTGTTTAGCTGATAAATATGGAAGTAACGGTTTTGATTGGAGGAGAATGAGACTTAACCTGGAATTGTCGAGAGGAAACAAAATATTCCATGCCAGCCTGAATCCATGAAGTTATGTAAGAAGCACATTTGTCAACAGGAAGACAAAAGATTTCTACCCAAGGGCCATCACGAAGAAAATCACGGAAAGAATCCCAGTCAGCTTTACTGTAGTTGTAAGAAATTCGATAATAGGGGGATTCAGGTGATGAAGAAGAATGAGATATTAGTTTTAGAGAGATCATACTGTGATCAGAAGCACCTAAGGGTAAATGTGGAGAAACTGAGCACTGACTAGGATCAAAAACAAGACATAAGTCAAGTAGAGAAGGTAAATGATTGGGGTTGTCTGGAAAGCGAGTTGGAAAGTTGACTTATTGAGTTAGGGATTGAGAAAGGCAAAAGTTGTGGGATTTAATGATTCTAATATATTATTGTGGGCTTTAATGATTCTAATAATGATTGTGGGCTGTAACAATTCTAATATAAAGTTTTTTAAAGAGACCTTCGCTGTTTAAAGTCGCTGCTTATACAAAAAAAAAATTTTTTTAATTTTTGCTTTTGTTTTACTTATAAAAAAATCTTTTATAAATAAATAATATAAGTAAAAAATTATACAACTTTCAATGATACTTTAATTAAAATCATTAGCTACTTTATTTAGAAGCGTTTTGCTAATAAAAAAACGTTAGTAAAGACAAACGTGTCAAAATTATTTATTTTCAACATAATTAAAAGCTAATTATTTCAGTGCATTTGTTTAAAACCGTGGTTAAATCATTAAAACAAAATATTATTTGCATGGTCATGACTTGAAATCGCACGCCTTCCTGGCCAAGCCTATATATATATATACATATATTTATATATATATATATTATATATATATATATATATATATATATATATATATATATATATATATATATATATATATATATATATATATATATATATATATATATATATAGACACACTAACACACATATATATACATTAGTGATCAAAAATTTAGACTCAAAACAAAACATACTTTTAGCTATTTGTTATTTAAAAAAAATTATTCATGATATATAAGATATTATAAAAATAAGAAAAGAAAAAATTTTAATTAATTCAAAGTAAAAACTTTAAAAATAACAAAAATATGTAAGAAAATATCTAGATAAATTTAGATTGTAAGTTTAGGTTTTTTTAATTTAAATTGTAAGACAAGTTAATAAAGTATGTGATCACCTTTGTTATCTATGCTAATTCTACATCTTCTTTTAATAGACTAAAAGATTTTCAATCGGCAATCTAGCTGGCCATCGGAGTATATTGATTTTTTCTTTTTTTAACTAAGCTGTTATTCTTTTTGTTTTGTGTTAAGTTGATGAAACTTCCATTCAGGTTTATCTCCAAAAATAGGTCTTTTGTTAAAATCAAATGATTTTTAGGTATCTCAATGTACCTGTATTGGTCCAGTGTACAAGTAGCATAGTTCATCATATAATACAACTGGGGTTATTACATGATTCCTACTGAACCTCTTCTGTCCTGTAACCAAGATATAATGGAGCAGTTCCTAAACTTTTCACTATGGTGTCTTCGAACTATTACTTTTTTTTTAATATTTAGAACAGTATAATATGATTTATCACCAAATATTTTTTTTTTTATTTCATTATCAACCATCTTCAAAATTTTCTTGCAAAACTGTAGTCATTTCAGCTGATCTGACCAATTAAGCATTGGTTTTCTGACAGTATTATACACGCATACAATTCTGGCAGTATTATACAAGCATAGTTTACAATCAAATAATATTCTATTTACTGTCTGTCTTGAAATGTAATTTTTAAGAGCTAATTTATTTCTTGACCAATTTATCTAGCACTACACTTAGGATTTTCTGGCAATTCTATTACCATCAGTTATAGTTGTTTTTCTGGGTGTTCCAGATCTGATTTTGTTCAATGCGCTAATTGGTTTTTCTACTTGACTTTTGTTTTAGGGACACATTTTCTAAATATTTTTAAGGCAAATATTTGGTAAAAACAGTTAGCTTAGTATGTACTACCAGTAAGTAATTTTATTTTTAAATAGATTTAAATGTAGTACTTTACAGAATATACGTTATTTAACTTGAAGATTACAATCCTTAAATAATATATATATATATATATATATATATATATATATATATATATATATATATATATATATATATATATATATATATATATACAGTGTTCGACAAAAAAAAAGCTTAGATAGACATGCAAGAGAACTCAACTAAATTTCTACAACTGATATAGAAAAAATAAACAAAAAATTTTTATTTGGTGCATTGATTCTTAGATAGAAAAAAAAACAAGAAAAAAATGATGAAAATTTTAGAACTTTTATTGAAATAACGAAATAGACCAAACTAATACTTTGTGGTGAAGCCACAGCTTTTGATCACTGCCTTGCACCGACGAGGCATACTCTCAACAAGTGATTGTAAGAGTTCCCCAGAAATGTTCTTCCATTGATTTTGAAGAATTTGAAACAACTCTTCTTCATTTTTTGGAGCTCTTGTCTTGATTCCATGATCCAATATACTCCAGAGATTCTCAATAGGGTTCAGATCAGGACTTTGAGCTGGCCATGAAAGAACCACTAATTTTTTGTTCTTCAAATAATTGTACACATTGTTTGCCATATGTTTCAGGTCATTATCTTGCTGAAAAACCCAACTTTTATCTTTAAAGAGCTCATTTGCACTAGGTATCAGTTGATGAATTAAGATTTGTTTGTACATTTTACTGTCAATAATACCAGGAATTTTATACAAATGACCAACACCCGATGAAGTAAAACATCCCCATACATTTACTTTTTTATCGTGCTTTACTGTTGGCTGTGTTAGTAATGGATCGTAACGTTCATAATGTAACCGCCAAACACACGACCGTCCACTGAAGCGCAAACAAAATGGTGACTCATCACTCCATAAAACATTTTTCCATTGTTCGATTGTCCAATTCTGATATTGCTTTGCCCATTGAAGTCTTTTTTTCCGGTTACTTTCAGAAATAAATGGTTTTTTAACGTTCCAGTAAGATTTAAATTTCCAATAGAATGGATCCTTCGAAGAACCTTCTGTTCGTCAACATCCAGTTTAAAATTTCTCTTTACTTCAGCCGCTGTTATCTTTCTATTCTTTCGAACCTCTCTTATAATTAATCTGTCCTCTCTGGCAGTTGTTTTACGCCTTCTTCCGCTCCCTGCTTTGCGTTGAAAACTTCCGGTCAAATAATACTTGAACAAAAATCTTCGAATTGTAGTGCACCATTGATTCAATTTTTTTCCAATTTCATGGTCAGTGTATCCACTTTCATGCCATGCCATAATTTGGCCCTTTTCAAACTCAGTGAGTTGTTTTCTTTTTTTTTTTTTGAGTTGTCTGGCGCATTGTTCGACTTGGGTGCTTTGATAGAAAAAGCGACAATTGAAGCAAGAAAGATAATTTAGGATTACGTTTTTGCTCACAATAAATTTTTTTTTTCACAACTCGCCAAAAATTTGTCCGGAATTCGACATGTCAATCTCTAATTGACAAATAATAAAATGACGTAAACATGTGGTTGTAGTTTGCCCAAAGATATTTCTAGATTATTAAAGATACACTATCGAAATGAATTATTTCTTCCTGAAATAGTATTAAAATATATATATATTGTAAAGAATATTTGATTGTCATTCTTTTTTGTTGTAATTTTTTGAGAGTTTACCTAAGCTATTTTTTTGTCAGACTATATATATATATATATATATATATATATATATATATATATATATATATATATATATATATATATATATATATATATATATATATATATATATATATATATATATATATATATGTATATATATATATATATATATATATATATATATATATATATATATATATATATATATATATATATATACATAAACATATATGACAATATAATATAAATTATGTATAACAATTTATTAATATAGAAAATAACAATACTTGTTTGGATAAATAAAAGTTAAAAAGTAAAACAAAAAATGAAAATCATACAAACACAGCGTTTTCCATGAAAGACAGCTTTATAACCAGGATTACATAAGCATTTAAAACTACCATCAATATTTATGCATTTTCCAAATTCACATAAACTACTGCTTAAACTGCATTCATCAATATCTAAAAGGGAGGAAACAGAAAAATATTTTATATCAAACATCATTTGGGAACAACTTAAGAGATATTTCAACTTTAAAACACATACCAGAGCATTCAAATTTTTCAGGGTTGTATGTTCTGCCAGTTCCACATTCACAGTGATAGCTACCATCTGTATTTACACATGTTCCCATTGCGCAGATGTTAGGAATACCTCTGCATTCATTAATATCACTGCATTTCCCAGTCCGAGGGTCTTTGTAAAAACCTTTTTTACAGTCTCTTTTTTCAGGACATTTAGAACACGGGACTCCCCATGCAACTCCTACAGTTGCACAACATGATTCTTGAGTGCATTTCACAGCAACCAATTGCCCCTTACACATATTATCTTCAACACGAGTGAAACATGGACCAACTCGATAGTCCTCTTCACATCTAAGACCAGTAAAACCATATGGACAAGCACATCGACTTGGCCCAATACAGCGACCATTGTTTAAACATGGTTGTTCACAAATTGCTGAAAAATATCAATTTTAAAAAATAATTCTAGCATAATAAGAAGTAATAAATACTTTACGAATATATTTAACCACATTACATTGTTATGTAACATTTAATTCAGATAATTTTATTAGCATAATGATCAAACTTTACTTACGCTGCTCACAACTAAGTCCTACATATCCAGGTTTACATAAACACTTCTCATTTTCACATTTTCCTCCATTCATGCATCTGCCTTGACATTCGTTCAAGTCATTTTCTATGTATAATAAAATACTTTTTTTAAACTTATTATAAATAGATCAAAATAACTGATAACTGAAAAATGTTATAAAACTTGTTAATGTTAGAAAAATTTTCTAAAAAAATTGATAATAAATGTGAACTTGTTGAGAGAATTGAATTAAATAAAAGCAAAGGTAAATACAAAAGTGTTCTATTTTAAAGTTGGTGAGTTCTGATTATACATGTTAGAAATCATGTAGGTGTGTGTTGAAAGCCACACGTAATTTTATTGTTTAATGACGATTGTAATTAAAAGTATTGTCATGGGACTTTTTTAACTTTGTTAAAAAAGTAATACAGAGAGAAGATTTTTATATAGAGTTAGTGAGGTAAAAAGAAGACTATAAAAGTATTTTGTTTTAAATTTATGGACCCGGCGACTAAACAAAAAGAGAAGAATTAGAGTGCATTGCAAAAATTCTATGAACGAACGAACGAACAAACAAATCGCATGAATTGTACTGAATGTAAATAGTTTGCTGATAATGTAGAAAGGCAAACTAGAAAATTGTCTTTTACTGTATTAAATGTACTCATAGAAAAGAAGAAAAAAATGTAACAAATGATAATACCTTAAATTTAATAAACTTGAATTGTTTTGTTGTTTTAATAAAACTTTTTAAATAAAATATGAATAAAATTTTCGTTAACTATGATGCAATTTGTATGTCAAAAACATAAAATCCATTAATTTTCTTTTAAAACATTTGTGATTTCTTGTGAGCTATATTTATATATGCAAATGTATAACAATTACATATATAGCATGTTACTGTTATCTGCAATGCCTGCTTATTATTTATAATATAATACTAATACTTATAAGTTTTCCCCAGCAGGCTTTTGGTAGTACAGCATTTATTTTTTTTCTCTGCACCCTCTGCACCTAATCTTTAACTGTGCAGTGCTGTATTAATAAAAAAAAAAATTTATAATTCTAGCGATTGCATCAAATTTTTCTAAAAACAAGGATTAGACTGTTAAAATGTGGCAACTTGTTAAGCAATACCCATCAATTATGATCTAGGGTGCAATCACTACTAACAGTTGTGCCTGTTTATATCTTTTGCCACAAGATGAGATTGTTGAAGCAGCAGAGTATTTTAAAAATTTGAATAACTATGTGTTTAACTGGTTTTAATTAGTAACTGTGTTTTCATACATGACATACCAACTTGTAATTTGGTATATATTGCCAAGGCATGACTCCAAAAAAATTAAATAATGTTCTTGTCGTATATGGCTGTGCACTTTATTTATCTTGCCATATGGTAAGTTTTACTTGGCATAGCATTTCCATTGGTTTGACTTCTGTTATTAACAATTATGGGAAAATCGAAGCATGAAGTATTGAAAATCCTTAAAGTAAAGCTATCTGTATTAATTTTTTCTTCTGGCAAGCATGAATATCATTTATTTTAGTCGGACGCACTTTACCAATGCATGTTTAAGAACATGTCTTTGTGAACTTTTCAGATGTAAGTGATTGATTTGAGACTCGATATTTTTTTTTGTTTTGTGAATTTTCTTGAAAACAAAAACTTGAGACAAATTAGTCAACATTATTGAGATAAAAAGCCCTAAGACTTTTGAAAACATTTTCTGCAAGTTTTATAATTTTTAGAGAATGTAGAGAAGATGCTGCTGTCTTACTTATTTTTCTGTTTGTCACAGTTACGCAACTGTTTGTTTTCACTAGATCTGCAATTAAATCTCAATAAATAATAAATTTTCAGACTTGTCAAATTGTCTGTTAAGTTAAGACTATCTACATCATTAATCTTAAAATGTTACCAAGTAGGTATCGTAACTTCGTTTTGGCAACAACATTAGTAGGGGAGGAAGGGGAGCATTGGGCAGTCGGGAGGTTTGGGCACCCCCTCATTTCTCACAATCTATTCTAGATATTTTATGTTTTCTACCATAGCACTATAGTTTTATAACTGGCAACAAAGCTCATCAAAATTGTCAGTTGTCATTTCACTTGGTTGTCAAGTTACATGCGCTTATCTGTTTGTTGCGTACAAAAGTAAATATTTTGTTTGGGATTTAAAGAAAGATAACAAAGAAATCTGCAAAAAAGTGTAAGTATCTGTGTTATCTTTTTTTTTTGCATTTAATGAACATTATATTTACCTGGCAATTAGGATTCGACATTTGATAAAAATAAACTTATTCAAATCTATTTGAGAAGTGAGGTTATGGGGAGCATTGGGCACGCAGGTAGGAGGGAGGTTTGGGCATGCCCAATGCTCCCTCTTTTTTTAGTGTGTTTTTGTGTCATACGTTTTTCGCTTTTTTGCTATGCCTATTGAATTGAATATTTAATCATTTCTTTTCAGGACAATCCCGTTTTCATTTAAAAAGAAAAATAAACGACGTGAAATCCCTAAAGATGTTATTTTGCGCGCATTGGAAGAGGTTTCTAAAGGAGAAAAAATTAAAACTATTGGGATTAAATATGATATACTCAGGTCTAACCTTCAAAGATACATAAAACAGGGTGGCGTTGTGAAAGATATTTCTTCTAAATTTATATCATCCCAAATATTCACGAAAGATGAGGAAGAAAAAATTTCAGAATATCTTGTAACATTGTTTAAACTAAACCATGGAATGTCAAAACTGAAGGCACGCGAGTTGGTTTACGAATACGCCACTGCCATTAATAATTTTTAATTTTTGTAAAGAATCAGGCATTGTTTTAATGACTTTTTCACCGCACTGCAGCCATAAACTGAAACCCCTAGACCTGACTGTCTATGGACCACTCAAAACTTATTATAACACTGTTGTAACATATTGGATGGTAAGCAATCCTGGCAAAACGGTAACAATTCCAAAATTAGCAGCAAAAACCATCCCACTTACATTCAAGTTGCAAAATATTCAAACGGGATTTGAAAAATCTGGCATTTGGCCATTCAGTTCAAACATTTTCTCTGATGAAAATTTTGTTTGTTCTTCTATAACTGATCGCTGCTTGCCGGAAGAGAATAATGTTGCTACAGAAAAATCAATTTCAGAACAACCTATCATGGAACAGCCTTCAACAGAAGAAAACCTGAGTCTAGAGGATCGTACAAGTTCAAATGTGGAAGTCGCTGTGCTATCTCAACTGGAATCTCTATCTAAAATTCAGACTAGGGGCACTGTCAATGTAACACCTGATATAGTAAGACC
The DNA here is from genome assembly GCF_038396675.1 of Hydra vulgaris. Classification (NCBI taxonomy): domain Eukaryota; kingdom Metazoa; phylum Cnidaria; class Hydrozoa; order Anthoathecata; family Hydridae; genus Hydra; species Hydra vulgaris. The sequence goes on along the minus strand of NC_088932.1, from coordinate 32,282,640 downwards.
ATTTCCGAAAGCCGGCCCCAGGAAATTGGATGGCATGAAACGGAAGAAAGGAAAAACTATAATATTGACAGACACACCCGAGAAAAGAATTATAGAAATGGATGAAAAAGAAAAACAATGAAAAGGTAAGATCAAAGAGCTCAACAAAAATCGAAAATGCTCTAAAAACGAGAAAAGCACGAAGATTAGCAGTAATGATGAAATAAAAGACGTTTCCGTTTCTGACAAAGACCTTGTTAAAATCGATTCATCGGAAGAAGATTTTGATGTAAACGATGTGATTGTTCTGGATAGAAAATTCCAGATCAATAACTTTGTGTTAGTTAAATTTGAAACTAAAAAAACTGTTTATCATTATGTTGGAACAGTCGAAGAGGTTAATCACTCCATGGCAACTGTCAAATTCATGAGAGCGAGTAAGATAAGAAGTACGTTTATGTTTCCTGACATCGAGGACGTAGCCAGCGTCCCCCTGGAAGATATAAAGACAAAATTTTCTACACCAAAAACATGGATAAAACGTGGCAGCCTAAAATATAAATTTGACAAGCCTCTTTGGGTCATACCAAATTTAAGATAAGTCTTATTAAGTCAAACATCGTGCAGTATTGATTCCAATTGACATTGTTTAATTTTTTGTAAAATCTATGATAAGAAAAAATGTTTGTATTACAATTTTTTATAGCAATACTATATAATACTTAAGCATAGTAGTATATTAAAACAATATCGTGCATAATTAATACAGTGCCCAAACCTCCCCACAGGGGTGCCCAAACCTCCCAACCATAGGGAGTTTTGGGCACTTTGGACATGTGTTAGAAAATCTTTTGTAACTTTGCAAATAATTATAATACTAAAACTCTTCTTAGTAATAATTACTGCCAAATATGTGTGCTAGATATATTTGAAACAAAATTTTGATTATAATAAAAAATAACTGTTTTATTAGCATTTATGTGAAAAAGTGCCCAATGCTCCCCTTTCTCCCCTATGGTTACTGCATTTTAGAAGAATAACAGCTTTTTTTAACTTCAAGAACTTTGTAATCATGTATGTGTCATAGTCATTTTCTATTATTAACCTATTAGGCCTTAATTGATGCTACTTTTAGAGGAGATTTTTAGGTAACCTGTTTGATGGTATTCAAATCACCAATGTTTATGACCCTTTTTTATAGCAGCTGCATAAGTAACCTTGCTAAATTCTATACTATCCACTAGTGATATTATTCTAATCTATTTATGACGCTCAGATAAGTTATAGAATGACTTCAAGTGTTTTTTAATTTGTCCTTTAGATGTTGACGAAAGTTCGTTTAATATTTCTGATGGAAGATGGATCTTGTTTCCATAAACTTATAATGATGATTCATAATTAAATAATCAAAAAATATCCTAAATTTTACTTCTGCAGATGATTTTTGCAAAATCCATTTTTTGCAGATATTTAATTTTTATTAGTTTATACATTTCTACACTTATTAGTTTATATATATATATATACATTAACAACGATTTTTTTTTAAATTCCAAATTTTTAAAGTATTAAATTTCCGACTTTTTAAAAGTAATTTTAAAACTTAATTCAAATTTAGGAAATTACATATTGCGGAGAAAAAGTTTTTAAAAGTATTAAATAGAGGAAATAAGATTTGAATATTTATGTTAATATTTTGTATCTTTTGGTTTTAAATTTTTTTTTTTTTTTTTAACTTTTGTTGCATTTAAGCAAACTTATTGTTTTTATTATTTTAGCAATTGTGAGGTCACACAACAAGCAAAGCATTTTATCCTTTGCTGGAATCATGAAGTAATCTTTCTCCCACTTTTCATTAAGAGACCGATTTTCCTCTTGCACTGTTATCGCTTTTTTAGGGAGAACTGACATTTCGACACTTGTTAAAAAATTAGCAAAATTAAAATCAATGTGGTGCACAATAACTAGCAATTTAGCGCCTATTCTGTAAAATACTAACACCTAGAGTTGTCCTTATACCAGGGGAGGGAAACCTGCGGCCCCCAGACACTCTTTGTGCGGCCCTGAAATGTAAAATTAAAAACTTAAATTTTTTTTTAATATTTTAGAGAAAATAATGAAATTTAAAAAATTACTTTATTTTGACATTTTAGTTATAGTAAAGTGTATGAATGCTAATGTTAATTAAGGGTGAAAATTGTTTAACTTGGCAAAGCTGTTACAGTAGTAATTGATTGACAGAAATAACAACAAAACAATACAAAATGAATAAATAAAAACATCGTACGGATTTATTTTTTTGTGACAGTAGAAATCAATTGACTGTAAGTTTTTGTATTATAATGTATATCATGGTTTTCTATTTATGCCTAATTTATCAACTAGTGTCAAAACGTCAGTTCTCCCTAAAAAAGCAAGAACAGTGCAAGAGGAAAATCGGTCTTTTAATTAAAAATGGGAGAAAGATTACTTCAATATTCCAACCTAGGATAAAATGCTTTGCTTATTGTGTGACCTCACAATTGCTACTTTGAAGAATGCTACTGCAAAGAGGCATTAAGAAAACATTCATAAAGATCATAAGTATGCAAAATTAGAAGCTCGAAAAAATGCATTAGCAAAACTGAAGTCTCAAAAGAGCAAACAATAGCAGACATTTTCAATTGTTCAAGAACATGGAAATAGAGCAACTGAAGCAACATATAAAATTGCTCTCATTCTTGGCAAAGGAGGAAAACCATATAGTGATATTGAAACCTTGAAGACTTGCCTCATTGAAGCAGTGTCATGTATGGATCCGGATAAAGTGGATTAGTATAAGCAGCTTCCGCTTTCTCGGCGAACAATTACGGACCGTCAACATGAGCTTGCTACAAATAGTTCTGAGCAATTAATTTCAACATGTCAAATGGAGGACGCATATTATTCAATTGCTTTAGTTGAATCTGCTGATGTGACTGATTCTGCCCAACTTCTGTTATTTATTCGGGTTATAACTGCAGACTTCAAAAGTTATGAAGAGTTGTTTGCTTTAGCAACACTAAAAGGAAAAACACGAGGCTGTGATATATTTGCTGCTTTCAAAGAAAAAATTTGTCAGACTAAACTTCAGTTGAAAAATCTAGTCAGCATTTGTTCTGATGGAGCTCCTTCTAAACGTAGAAAAAATGAAGGGTTCATTGCTTTCCTGAAAAAAAATTGCCTGATCCAGATTGTCTGATTACATTTCATTGTGTTCTCCATCAGCAAAGTCTTTGTGCAAAAGCTGCTACTTCGGATGACACGGATAAAAAAAGTTATAAGGATTGTAAATTATATACGGATTTTTTTCGGATAAAAAAAGTTATAGAGATTGTAAATTATATACGGGCAAATTTTTCACGCCATCGGCAGTATCAAAACCTTCTGCAATCTGATGAAGAAACATATTCTGTAGATCTTCCTTTCTATTCCGAAGGGCTGTCATAAGGGTTAGTACTGCAAAAATTGCTTGAGCTTCGAAAACAAATTGAGGAGTTTTTTACAAGTCAAAAGTAGATCTGTGAGCTTTCTAATCCAGAATTTTGTAGAGATGCTGCATTCCTCTGCGATCTGATGGCAAAGCATAACATGCTGAATAGTTGATTGCAAGGTAAAACTAAGTCAACCTATGAAATGTGGCAACAGATTCAGACATTCTAGAAAAAACTTGTTTTACTCAAAGATGTTATTTCTAAGTCAAATTTATCAACAAAACATTTCCCAGAGCTCACAAAAATTATTCTTAAACAAAGAAATGAGAAAAGGTTGGAAAATAATGATATATCAAGGTATGAAACAGTCCTGGATTCTTTGATTGCAGAATTTAATAACAGGTTTAAAGACTTTAAAGAACATAATGAAACACTGAAACAAGCTTTTCAGCCTCATCTTGTTGAAGTTTCAACAGCTCCAAAGTATTTACAGATGGAATTGATTGAGCTTTCTGAGGACAGTATCCTGATATCTCTCTTTGACAACAAGAGGGATCCATTGGAAATTTGGAAAACTGCCAGGCGTCTTCTGAGCTGCTTTGGGACAACCTACTGTTGTGAATCGACGTTTTCAAACATGACATTTATCAAGTCATGCTTAAGGTCGCAGTTGAACGATGAACATCTGGAAGACCAACTGAAGCTTAAAGCTACAAAGATAGAGCCAAATATTCAAGTTCTGGTTCAAAAGAAACAGAATCAGAAAAGTCATTGATAACTTTTGTGATACATGGTACATTAAGAAATATTGTGATACAAGATGCTTTAAAAAATATAACATTAGTACGAGTACTTTACACCAAATTTGCATATTTATTAGTGCGGCCCCCAAACATTTTTTTAAGGATCATGCGACCCCAAAGCTCAGAAAGGCTCCCCACCCCTGCCTTAGACCATAAAAAAGTTTTTAATGGTCTAAAGAGTTGTCTTACGTTGACCATTGAAACTTCACCAAATTTTGGGTGCGCCGTGTCTACCAAGTCCAGGTCCACCGTAAATAAATAGGAGTTTTTTAAATATGAGAAATATTTGATATTTATTGTGCTGCTAAAAGCGCAGATTTTTGCACACTAATATTCATTTAGTTTAATGTAGACACACTCGGTGTAATTAAGGCGATTACATATTTGAATTCTTTTATATGGAATTAGCATGGTTTTATCAGCGTCTTATGTCCAAAAAAAGCTTTAAATGGTATAATTTTTTTTGCTTCAGGTTTTTTTAAAATTTTAAGAAACTTTTCTTTTTTTGTATATTTTTCAAAACTAGCAAATGTTGAATTAGCACTGAAAAAAGTAAGTTAAAATGCCTTTATCGCCGTCAAAAACATGCAATCCGTTTAATAAACTTTGCAGATCGATATACTCATTCCAAACCACTTTTTATTGAAATGAAAGTTCTCAATATTTACGAGCTTAATGTTTTTAATGTTTTGTGCTTTATGTATATGTGGAAAAATGACATATCTTTACGCGTTTTTTAAGATCTCTTTTGTTTGAAACCAATAAATAAATATACACTTAGAAACAATAATTTTATACATGAGCCCTTATGTCGAACCAAGCTTAATCAGTTTTGTATCGCATATCGTGCACCCTGTCTTTGGAATAAAATTGTTTTGTCCAATTTCAACATGCATTTTGCTTTTCCCATTTTCAAATATAAACTAAAAAATTTAATTATCTTAATGGATGATGTAGTCAGGTTTTTTTAATTGTAATTTTATATTTTCTTTATAACTTTTATTGTTAATTACGTTTTATTTTGTTGTTTATGTTTTGATGTAGTTTATATACACATGCTTGTAAAAGGTTCTGATAATAAGATCAGTACGATCTTCTTTCAGAAACCTTGTTTGTGTTTGTGAAAGTAATTTATTTACTACGACAACAAATGTAAACTTAAAAAAAAAAAAAAAGACTTCGTAAGTTTCATTGAAAGACATTTTCTCGTCTGTAACTTTGAATAATTAATTTTGAAAAAAGAATTGTTGTTGCTTAGACAAGCAATAGTTGAAAATTTGTAATAATTTAAAATTATGTTAAAAGTGCCATCGCTTTGAAACTCCACAAGTTGTCACACAATAAGGAAAGGGGAGAGGGGGAGGGGTTAGCGATTTTTTGACGATTTGTTACAGGAGGAGGGGGTGTTCATTTTTGTAACGCGATCCTTTTTTTTTTTTTAAGTTTACAAATTTAGAAAATCTTTTCTATTGATTAAAGAAGTGCCTAGCCTATAACATAAACCCTCAGTTGATTTACTCTGTGGCTATTTCAATTTAACATAAAATGGAATTGACTTTTTATAAATTGATCTAAATTTTAGTGGATTAATTTAGAGTCCGCTACGTCTACGGCTTTATTAGTCGATGATATAACGAGTTTATCATCGATTAAGAAATAATTAACAATAATATAGTTATTAAATAAAAATAATATTATTATAATTATTTACAACGATAGTTAATATCCATTAGCATAAAATATTATTATGTTAATATAACCTGCACTGCGATACCAACATACTGCTAAAAAAGTTATTTAAATAATATATTTATTAAAAATTAAATATATCTTCAGAGTTTATTTTTCAGTTTAGCCACTGTTAATTTATACAACTTTATATTGAACTATATGAGTGCAAAAAATATATATGCACATTCCACTTCCCCCATACCTATTTAAATCAGTCGATGTATGTAACTACACTGCGACTGCGGTTATATCAGTTGCATTGATTGTTACGGCTACATTATTGCTACAGCTATTTCAGTCGTATTGATTGATACGTACGCATTGATTATTATTATTGTGTGAAACTTTAAAAAATTTAAATAATAGTATAAATATTAAATAATAATAAAAATAAATATAATTATGATTGAACAACAGTATTAGTTAAAACATATAAAACTTGTTCCCGCTTAGAGAATGGAACCCTTACCCTTGTTAGCCGCACCTCAAAACATGCAGTGACGATTTTTTGCGTACAAGTAATATATTTTTGTAGGCTTTTTATTTGTACGCGCGTACAAATAATGACGTTCTACATAATATTAATTGATAATAATTAAAATTTATATGTTAAAATGTATTCATTAAATATCGAAAAGCAGCTAAGAAAATTAAAAATATTATCGCATTTAAATGGATAATATTTAAAACCACAAAAAAATACTTTAGAAGGAGGGGCACAAATTTTTAGCGTAATTTAAAGGGGTTGGTCAGAAAAACGTGACGGTTTTTTACTAGAGAGAACGCAGTTCCCCCTAGTAACAAATCTTGAGGTTCAAAATTGTCAAAAACTGCGTAACTTAGTTTATGGACAACCCCTAAGGAGGGGGTTAACGCTTTTAAATATTTGTTAGCAACTAAATTGCTACGTCGTTTTAAATAGTGGCCCGTATAAAAAAAGTTTTTTTTTGGGGGGTGGGGGGGAACTGTTTAGGCAGTTTTTTTTTTTATAATAAAGATATTTTTTTTTATAATAAAACTTTATAATAAAAGCGTGAAACAAAAAGAACTTGGTAAAAAATAGGAAGTCGATTGCACCCAACGTTCCCCCTCCTCCACGGTTCTGGCATGGAATGTTACATGAATTATGAAAGCAGATGATGAAACACACATTATCCAACAAATCGTTCATTTTTACACCATACCGTAGCCAACATGTGTTTTTACTTTTGAATCAAAACTTATTACATGTTTCTTGATTGCTTGTATATATATAAATATATATAAATATTTATATATATATATATATATATATATATATATATATATATATATATATATATATATATATATATATATATATATATATAAACATGAAGCAAAAAAAAAATACCATTTAAAGCTCTTGTTTGAACATAATACGCTGATAAAACCACATATAAACATTGTTATTGTATTTTGAAGTATTTAATCGTGGATAAAAAGGTACGCTACTAATGTTGATATCAAATTTATGAAAAGCATGTTGTGTGATAGAGTAGCTACATACTCTGTGGTGGACAAGGTAGTCACAGAATAGAAAAAAAGCAAATAAAAAGACAAAAAAATTATCTGAAGCAAGAAGAAATGGACCCATGTAAATGTACTTTTGAAATGATAAATCTTAAACCAAGGATTGAGCTCTTGTGAGTATGAGAATATTGAAGAAGGCAGCACAAGTGCACAAAATAGGAAACACAGAAGAATAGTTAAATGTGGCATAGGTATATTTGTTCCTCATGACATTTTGAAAAACCCTGACCTTGTTTCATGCGGTTTCTGTAACAACATCTGGTCAACCTAATATACCAAGCAAACATTGTTTTAGTGGATTATTTATAGGTGCACTGAAAACCCGCTATAGCATGTTTCTGGGTAGTGACATTGTTGTACTCTCTTGTAGTACTTTCTTGTAGCAGCATGTGGGGGGGGGGGGGGGGGTTTGAGCCTTAAAAGCTATTTCTAAAAGCAAGGACAGCCCACTGGTATAAAATTGTCATTGTACCAAAAATAAGTGTGAAGATCAAAGAAAATTGGATGCTATTGCTGAAAATGCTGGTGTATTTGAATAGAAAACTTATAGACACTCTTAATTCAAAATTAAGGAATGAATGATTGCCAGTTCTTGTGTCTGGAGCTGACAAAGGTCCTAACATTCAAAATCAACTAAGGAAACTGGTTAAGCTCTTAGAGACATCATAGCAAAGGCAACTAACAAATTTCTTAGAGAATGAAAGTGTGAAGAAAATATTAATAATAATAATAATAGTAATAATAATAACAATAATAATAACAACAATAATAGTAATAATAATAATAATAATAATAATAATAATAATAATAATAATAATATAGAAACTGTTGAGATCTAACGCCAAGTTAGTCGTTACTATAGATTGAACAATTAAATGAAAAGTAACAAATAAGATAAGTAAATCAGTAAATAAATACATAAATAGAAATATAAATAAATTAATTAGATTTTAAGAAACTAAAGATAAAACCAATAGTTTATTTAGATTGTATTTAAATACATTCAGGTTATCAGCTTCAATAATTTCATTTGGTAATTTGTTCCATACACGTATCGTTCTAATTGTGAAATTGTTCTAATTGTGAAAAAGTTTTCGCGTAATTTTATGGAAAAGTTATTGCTATTTTTTAACCATAAATGATGTTTATAGTTACTCTATTGAAATGCTTTTCAATACAACTTTATCAAATACAGGTAAACTTAATTAATTAGATATAAAATATCTGAATAAAGATCATACAATTACACTGTAACGATACACATTTTCAGAAAAGAGAACCACTGCACGTGTGCCTCTATAGAAAGAATTAAATCGTACCCTTTTCTGGTTTGCTTGTTTGCATGTGGGTGAATTTCTTTAAGTCATTGCTGGGAAGGTTTGAAAGTGAAAACATTATCTAGTTTAAACATTTTAATCTTTTTAAGGTAAGTAGACTATACCTTTTGTTTTACCTACAAATAATATATTATACAAAAATAGTAAAGAGCTTCTTTTTTACCATTGGAACTTCGTGTCACATGATAGAGCCGAAAATATTTATCCTCGAAAATATCACCGAAATATTTCACAACCGAAAGATTTAGAACCGAAAAGTATACTTTCATTGCAGGTTCGAATTACAAAATCCTTTCTTCCGCCGAAAGTTTCAGAACCGAATTTTACAACCGAAAAAATTTGGATCGAATTACAAAATCCTTTCTTTTTTTATTTTAATTTAATTTAAAAACTTTATTTCACGTTTTTCGATCGAAAATTCGATCGAAATTTTTTCGGTTCTAAAATTATTAATGACATTTCGATTGATAATTCGATCGAAATTTTTTCGATTCTAAATACAATTATGACTTTCGATCGAAAATTCGATTGAAATTATTTCGGTTCTAATTTTTTTCGTAAATATTTTCGGTTGTGTAATAATTTCTCATATTCGGTTCTAAATTGAAATTTACGATTCGGTTGAATCATAGTTTTAATTTACAACAATTAAGATTTATTTACTATATGTTTTTCACTTTCTAGGTTCAAGAAACATTTCTCTCAACTGTCATCGGATAAACCAGCAAAGTATTATCACCCTCATATAATGCCTATTGAAGAAGAATGCCAGCAAGAGGTGGCTAAATTTTTTCGTGAATCTCTTACACAATTATTTACATGAGGTGACTACAAAGAGCTGGTTCAGCTTTGCCTGCTCATAATAACTAATTAAAATGAATCAAAGAACTTTGATTCATTTTTTCTTTGATTCATTTTTTACTTTGAAATGCTCTATCCTGGTGCCCTTCACAAAGCAAGGTTGATAAGTTAAAATGCTTAAACTTTGAATATTGGGCTTCTGTCTAGAAAAATCAAAGGACATTTTCCAAAAGCTAAAATTGCTACAAGTAACCAAATAAAAAAACTGAAACCATTTTTGTGTTCACAGTTTCAGTTTATGCGCAGAGGTGGCTTATTTGTCCTATTCCAGGTGGCGCACCAGTGAATGACTTGATTTTAGTTGAAATCTCGGCAAAAGTTGCTCAGCATGGCTCAACTAAATTTAAAAAAGCTTTGATTTTTTAGCATTTTATAAATTCCTCCATATTTCAGCGCATGATTAATAGGATTAATAGAAAAAACTACCAAAAAAATGAAATTGGTTATCAACAAACTTCAGGTGGCAAATAAAGCAGCAGAAAGAGGTGTGGAAATACACGACTTTCCAAGTGTAACAAGGAATGAGAAGCACTTTCAAGATTTTTCTCCAAGTAGGATTCCAAATCAGCAAAAAACGATTTTGTGCACCAGAAGAGAAATCGTGGTTTCTATTCCTGGAAAATGAGTAACTTCATTTGGTACTATAATATCTTGTTAGACCCAGTGAAAAAACTTTTTCTTATTTTCTTGTTTTCTATATGGCTGTATTTAGTAAAAGAAATTTAATAAAAGAAATCAGCTTATTTCTTTTTCTGAGCCTCACCATGGTATTAGAATAAAACACAATAAAAAATAATGATTTTTAGGCTTCTTTGTTTCAATTTGCCGGTTCTCATTCAACTGTGAATGAAAAAAAAATTTTTTTTGCTTGTAGTAGGAATAAATGAACATTTTAATACTGTTTATGAAAATCACATTCATTTTCTTAAATTCATAAAAAAGTTCCCGCACCAATATACCAACATGGTGGGTGCCATATATTACCAAAAATATTTTCCTCTAAAAGTTTATCAAAAGCGTAATTTTTATAAAAAATTGTTTTTTTATAAAAAGTTTAAAAGATTTAAAGCTTTTAAATAAAAATGAATTTTTTTCAAATTCATTGAGAAAAAAAATAATTAAATAAAGCAATTTTCAAGACGTTTTTTTAAAAAATCTTTCTTAAAAAAAGTTACATTTAAAAAAGAGTGTTATTCATGAAATCCCTACAAAATTTCACTTCTTTTGAGGCCAAACATGAAATATTGTTTAAGAGAAAAACATTTCTGGAAATATAATGACAGCTACCATGTCGTTGGTGTTTTGATGAACTTTTTTAGAACTAGCTTTATTAATAGCTTATTAATTGTCAGTTCACAAAAATCATTTGTGACCACAGAAGAAACAAAGTTTTGCGATTTAGTCATAACCGTACTATATATATATATAAATATATATATAAATATATATATATATATATATATATATATATATATATATATATATATATATATATATATATATATATATATATATATATATATATATATATATATATATATATGTATATATATCTTTAATACCTTTTTTAAAAATACATTTTACAAAAATAGTTCTCAAGTTCTTGTTCACGCCGTTAGGTGGTCAATAACAACAGATCATAAATATGTTTTTTGATTAATTGTGTCTGTGTGTGTATATATATATATATATATATATATATATATATATATATATATATATATATATATATATATATATATATATATATATATATATATATATATATATATATATATATATATTTTCTTCCTGATGAACCTACTGATGGTGAAACACAGTGTTGAAGTAATCAAAAATTAGATAAGTGTTTTTACTAGTTTATATATATATATATATATATATATATATATATATATATATATATATATATATATATATATATATATATATATATATACATATGTGATAATTATGTTCAAACAGGTATCCTAAAACCGGATGTATCCATTCATTTTCCATTATTTTTAAGACTAAATCAAACACAATTTTTTACCTGACTAATATAAATAACTTAAAAACCAACTATTACTCTGGAAGCATATTAATTCAATGATAATGCAGACAAAAATTTACGATTACTTTTTGTAAACATTTTACTCCGTAAATGGCGCTAACTTTCCTATCATTAAAGAGACAATAAATCCAAAAAATATAAATAACACTTGGATTTAAAAAATTATGAAAGATAAAACAGTAGCTTTATATAAAATATTTTAAAACAAAATGATATGCACATCAAATAATATACTAAGGATACAAATACCTAAATTAAAATAAATAAATTTTAATAATATAAAACTATTATTAGAATGATAAAGTTTGTAAAAACTTTTTCAATTTAATAATGCATTCTATTTTCAATTAAAAAAAAAATACTACTTAAGACAACAAGATAAGTTTAAAAATAACTCAAAACCCATTTGGGAAATAATGAAGGTTCGGGTTTCCTTCCCCAGATGATTAAAGTTGATAACAAATATATATGCGAACCAAAAGCTATAGCTTATAAATATTATAAAGTCTTCATTGACATCGGTCCTAAATTAGCAAATAAAGTTCCTTATATCAATGCTTCATTTAGAGTTATTTCAGTGCAGATGGAGCATTGGTTCCAACGTATCATCTTCTGAACTATCTTTTCAGGAGTTTGAAATAGCTTGCAAATCTCTTGAAAAAGATAAGTCAACTGGAGCAATGTTTTGAAAACTTAAACAATATCTTTTTTAAAGTTTATATTATATAACCAAGGAGTTTTTCTTGAACAACTTACTCTTTATTTCCCAGTAATGCCATTTGGCGATGTTGACATAAAATGACCAAAAAAATAGCAATATTTGAATCCTGGGTAGAGATCACGGTGTTTTCGTGTAAAGCAAGTGTCAACCTTACAGCTCTTTCTTTTTGAAACCATGACTCCAATAAAGCCACATGTATAAAAATGAAAATAGTGATATCCCAAAATGTAATAAGCATTTTATTGCAAGATTTATTACATTTTCTTGATATTTGTTTGGTTACCTTTTATTGAAGTTGCCTCAACTTCAAAAAAAGGTGACAAAACATTAGAGTCAACAACAGTAAAAACATAGCAAACTAAACATTAAAAACAAATATCAGTAATTATCATTCCACCCAGCGGGCACAGACGTCCGTGGGACGTCTGTACAACTTCTTGTAGACGTCACATGTTTGTAGAACGTCCTTAGAACGTCCAGCTGACGTTCTGGGTCTGCTGGGTATTTCTAGTCTCTCTACATTTTCAAAAATACTAGAACGCATTATGTACAACAGATTATACAATTATATTCAATTTCTAATATTTTGTTACATAATAACCAAAAATAAAATTATAATAATTCCACTGAACACGCAAATATCCAATTTGTACGTATAATCTCTAAATATTTTGAAAATTCTAAATATTTATTAGTCATTTTTATCAACCTATCGAAAGCATTCGATACTGTCGACCATAAAATTTTGCTATAAAAGCTAAAAGTTATAAAGTGGTTCAGAAATTATTTATCTAAACGTAAACAACTTGTTTTCGCAAAAGTATTTATCCGAATGTGGATAAATACAAATTTCTAAATATGGTGATCCCAAGCTTCCAATTTGGGGTCACCTTTGTTCTTGATTTAAATAAACGACTTAAATAATGGCTAAAATTTGATGAGTAATATATTTGCTGATGACACTGTTTTATTTCTTTTCGATAATAACATTTACAAACTCTTTCATACTATGAATGGTGAACTTTAAAGTAATCCAAATCTTAACATTAGAAAAAATGAACTATTTTCCATCTATTCCCCAAAAAAGCTAATTTACCCCGATAATTGGTCGTAATTATTATTGATGATGTTGAAATAAAAAGATTTTATCTCACGAAGTTCTTGATTTTCTTGATGAAAACATCACGTGGAAAACGCGTATTGACTGTATTGGTACAATAATCTCTAAAAAATATTGGAGCTTTATATAAAGTCAGAACATTTTTATGTAAAAAAGTCAAACTCAGACTTATTACTAATTTATTCATACTTATTTAAGTTATGCTAATATTGCATAGGAAAGCATAGAAAAAAAGTTACTATGTCTTTAATGTTCTTTTTCGCCGTCAGAAACATGCGATCTGTTTAATTAATTTTGGGAATCTAAACACTCATTCCAAACCATTTTTTGTTGAAATAAAAATTCTCTCTATATATGAGCTTGATGTTTTTAATGTTTTATGTTTTATGTATATTTGGATAAATGATTTATCTTTATCCATTTTTAAATAGCTCTTTTATGCGAAACCAATAAATATATATGTACTAAGAAATAATAATTCCAAATATTCAAATTCTGAAAAGTTCAACGGATGGTCAAAGTTGGAAGGATGAGTGAGGTACTTTTAATTGTAAGTATGTTTTTTTGTTTAGAACTTTTATCGTAAAATACGTCTCATTTTATTTGTTTATTTATTGAGGTGTTTTATATACTCGTGCTTGTTAAAGGTTTTGACGATAAGATTAAACAATTTTTTTCACAAACCTTTGTATATGTAAAAGAAATAACAACGAAAATAAACTTAAAAATAACAACGAATATAAACTTTAAAAAAAATAAACTCTTTTGCCCAGTTATTCGATTAAATTAGAATGAAGTCATAAAAAATAATTTTTTAAGAATTAGTTTTTTTAAGAAGTTGTGTTTCTGTACTCATAATTTACTAAAAAACTTTAAAAGTAGTTTTTTTTAATTGTCTGCTGCCGTTGTGTTTAAACTCAATACAGTTTTACATTTGTTCATTAAAATAACATTTTTTAAATTTAAAAAAAGAAATAATAACTATTATATTATAATTATATATAATTACCATTATAAAATAACTATATATAACAACCATTAACAATATTTGATGAAACAATAAAAATAATATCTAATAAAACTTGCGCAAATCACCAAACAATAAAAACCAAATAACTTTGTTGTTTTTTAGAGTTAAATATTTTTGTTCGCATTAGGTAGGCAATACAAATATGCTACTAATATTTTAAAAATGAACTTGAAAAGATGAAATCAAAAAAAAAAAAAAAATTCATTTTAAAATAAATATAATCACTTCAGAGTTTAAAATATTTAATATATAGCACACAGAAATAAAAATAGATTTAAGTTTTACTTTTAATAAAGCTATAAATTCCGAACCCTTTCTTCCAAACCCTCTCTTCCAAACCCTTTCTTCTGAAACCGATACAAATCTCTAACAAATTGGATTTTAAGTTGAAAAACATTCTTAGTTCGAGGGCCTACAGTTACAATTTGTATTCTCACATTGCATTATTTAAAATTTTTTAAGTTTTTGTATATAATAACTTCTTTTAGCTGCAGGTGATTTAAGTTTTTTTTTCATTTTTAGTAGGATGTTCAATGTCATTTAGCGCTGAAAGTTTTTGCATTTGCATTTGTTTTTTTTAGCTGATTTGAGTTGGTGGCATTTTGATTTTGTTTTTTACTTTTAAGATAATTATTAACATTGTGTTCTGCAATATAAACATTGTGTTCTGCCATAATGGCCGAAAAATAATTTGAATATTAGATTGCCTAAAATTTTTTACATGAAACCTTGTTTTAAAAAAAACTATTCATTTAGTTTTCCATTTCTTTTTTTTTTTTTGTGTAACGCATTATACTTGTCGAACACATCAAGGCTCCTGTGCCTTATTCAAAAAATGTTTGTAGAGGTTGTATTACTGGCAATAGGGTTGATGATATGCCTAATACCTGTTGATTGATGCTGTTTTTGTTGAGTGAAAATAAACCAGTATATTCAAAACCAGCGAAAGCGCGCTAAAGTGCAAAAGTAACCGCTGAGCAACGCTAGAAAAAAAATTTTCTCATAAAAAGTTTTTGCGTATTGTATCTTTGTAATTATTGGTACAAACAGCTTTTTACTTTTTTTTACGATAAAAACCTCAGTCCAATAGCTAAAGATAAAGAGAAGAATTCCTCGACAAGATTATTATAACATTTAAGCAGCCGTAGCTGCTTAAATGTTATAATAAAAACAAAAAACGAAAGACAGGAAACTAATATTACAATTGTTTTGACATATTTTAATAAAGGGTTAAGTTATCTTTATGGTGTTGTTTTAATTATTCAAATAATCATTCTTTTTCATTGTACTATCAGTAATCAAAAAAACGTTGTATTTAGTTTGCACCTGTCACACCACCCACACCACCACACCATTCTTCAACTGATTTAACTCTAGTAAAAAAAATAATTTTTTGTAATTAGTAAACATTCGATTTAAAGACACGATTCAAATTACTGGAGTGGAGTGAATTAGGATTTCGGTCAGGTAAGGTTGTTGGGCTTCAGGGCTACTTTAGCCTCAAATAAGAAATATGACACATGCAAAAAAATAATGTTATTACAAAGAGTTATATGTTGAGATTGTCTAAACGCGTGCACCAAAAAAGCTGGTTTTTATCCTTCCCAGTGGACACAGGTCTTAAGGACGTCATTCGAACTTGTGACGCCCATAGGACGTCGTATAGACGTCCCGCGGGCGTCTGTGTCTGCTCGCTTCTGACATATAATACATAACAGATACTTCAGGGATACAAAAATATAAGTTTTTTTTTGTAATCAATATCTCCAAAAAAGTTTTTTTTTTTTTAAATGCAATGCAAAATAGTATTTCCTTAAAAAAACTTGCATGACTCGCCAAAATATACTTTATTTTTTATTTTAAAATTATTACAAAAAGTTTTGAATATCAGTATTTTTTAAAGTATTATGCATTTATTTACCTATAAAATCAAAAAAACTCACCTGCGTTATTGCAAACACTGCCGAAACCTCCCGTCAAACACTGGCATAAATTCGGGCTTCGACAAATACCAAAACCACACGGGTTTCTGCATGTTGGGACTGTGCACAACCGTGTCGAAGGATTTAATGACCAGCCAGGACAGCATTCAAATCCTCCGAAGCATTTATTAGGGCTAAAATGAGTTTTAAATTGTTTAAAATAAAAGCAAACTTTAATTTAAAAAATTCTTTTTAAAAAACTATTTGCTTTTTGATTGTTTATACACTTTAGAAAAAATTTTTTACCCAGAATTTAAAGATGGTTTAGACAAAAACCGTTGTGATATATCTTGTCTTGGAAACTCCATTCCGTATTCGTTCCAACCTTTTTGAGAATCGGTGTTAAACTGGTTCAATATTACACTTTTGCATAGCAATAATATTACTACGCAAGTCAAATAAAGGTGAAGCATCATAAATTGATTATAGATATCTTTGGTCTGTAAAGTAAAGAGTTCATGCAAAATAAAACTTCTCTATTAACTTCCAAAGGTGACAAATCTATAATGAAAAATATATTTTAGACTTTTTTTGAAATTATCAGTAAACTGAAACCCGATAAAGGTGTATATGATAACAGCGAAAAAAGCAGTTACGATTTATATAGACTGTGTAGTTATGAAAGGAATTTATATCTATTTTAAGAAATTACAACATCTTTATATATAATAAATATGTATAACGCTCTAAGTTATAAAATATTTTGATATTTGTATCGAATGCGATAATAGACAAAGTTTTTGGTTTAAATTTTCTACCTCCAATTCGTAATAACTGTTAAATGAATATATATATATATATATATATATATATATATATATATATATATATATATATATATATATATATATATATATATATATATATATATATATATCAGCATGCACCTTAATGTGTTTTATATATGATAAAATCACACTGTATTAAAAAGTTTTTAACACAGTGTGATTTTATCATATAATTATTATTCACCCTCAAGACCCTTGAATTTTTAATGGGTTCCTAATACTAATAGTATTAATAAAATTCCTAATAATTTTTTAACAGTATGTCTTGTTGGGTCTCAAATAAAGCTAAATTATATAAATTTTCAAAAATAAAAATCTATTTATAAAAGCATCATTTAAAAAAAAATTTATAATAATAAACTGCGTAAAAGATCACTTTTTTCATTTTTAGTTAAAAAGTTTAAATTGCTATGCAGTAAAAATTAATATAATAAATACTTTTAAAAACATTTTGTTATTATTTTTGAAATTTTTATAAAATTTCGTTTCATTTGAGACTCAACAAGATACACTTTTAAAAAACTTTTCTTTTATTAAAATAAGGGACCCATTAAATATTCAAGGGTCATATATACATATATATATATATATATATATATATATATATATATATATATATATATATATATATATATATATATATATATATATATATATATATATACATATATATATATATATATATATATATATATATATATATATATATATATATATATATATATATATATATATATATATATATATATATATTTTAAATCTAATAGTACCATTGCACCACGGCTGCTTGTAGTTGGGTTGCGCAAAATGATTTTCACAATGAAAACAAATGTCTCCTGGTATATTAATTGCTCTTAAGTTCGCAAATTTTTATTTGTTTAGATTTTTTGACGTAAAAAGATATTCAATTTTTAGTTTTTTGACAAGAAGATCTCTTCTCTATATATTAAAATGTAGATTTAGTTTGTGCTATATAAACTATTAAACACTATGGTATATTTATTAACTATTTTTTAACTTTCAGAAAATCTCTTGAGGTCTTCTAAAAATCAGTCAAACTATTTAAATTGATGAACTTCCACCTTTAAAACCTGCCTAAGTAGTAGTTTTAACAAAGTTTACAAATTTGTCTAACAATTCTGTCAGTTATGAAAAATGCAGCCTATTTAATTGACAAGTTTTAAAACTGTAGTTTCAGAGCCTACAGGCAAACTCTTGCCCAAAGTCAAATCATGTTACACTTAAAAATACTTAAAAACACTCGAACTTTGAACAAAAGTATTCACAAGACGCAGATTTATTTAAAGATTATCACAAAAAGCCAATCGATGACTTTTTGAAGGGCTTAAATAAAATAAAGAAAGGCAAAAATCCCTATGAACACTTTTTATGAGTAAAAATTTATCATAAATTCATATATTCATTCCAACTTTCAAAGCCTAAAATAACAATTTTGGATTATGAATAAAAATTATGAATGAAAAATTATGAACAAAGGTTTCGTTTTGGTTCAAAGATTTTAATTAGCCAAATAATGAAAAAATTTATGAAAAAATCTTTTCTCTTTTTTACAACAAAAGCAATAAATAAGTATTTTTTATTATAAATCAACAAATAAATAATGTAAAAAATTAAATAATAATAAAAAACAATTAAATCAAATCCATGGTTCACAATAGATTTCTAGCGCTAACTTATGATGGTACATTTACAATCAGACAAAGTACATTACTACATGCAACGCATTTTCAAATAATGAATTTCTTTATATAAAATAATAGCAGTATTTTTTATAAATGATTGTATAATTATTGAAAATAATTTAAAAATATTGAAAATAATTTTTACGTTTAGTATTTATTCAAAAAAAATAAACTTTTATCAAAACAAATCTAAAACTTCTTAAGAAGCTCTAATTGTGACACTTTTAATATTTACTCTTCGAATTATTTGATTGTAAAATCCCGTTACTTCATTCATCTACAAAATAATCTTGCTACGTCGTAAATTTTATTTTGATAAAAAATGTTTGAGAACAAAATCATTTATATATATATGTATAATATATATATATATATATATATATATATATATATATATATATATATATATATATATATATATATATGCAGTGCCGGTTTTAGCACTACCAGCGCCCTGGGCGAGATTTCTACGGCGCCCCTAGCTCAATTTAACCCCATTCAAAAAAAAAGGCAAAGGGTAAAATAATCAATTAGTTTCGTCCCTTTATATTCGGCGCCCTGGGCCATATATATATATATATATATATATATATATATATATATATATATATATATATATATATATATATATATATATATATATATATATGATAGTTGGGGAGGGCCGAAACAAAAATTAAGGGAAATTTTTCAAAAGTTTGGGGTGGGGGGCTATTGCCCCCTTTGCCCCCTATTCCTGTGCTAGTGCATATGTATATAGAGCGCTGTGGCTACTAGATCAAAGGTTCCCCCCCCCCCACCACCTTAAAATCTGTCATAAAGGCCCCAAAATTCTTTAAAAATTTTCCAATAGGTATAACTTTTAAAAAAAAAGCTCCTACGTGTGCAAAAGGGCCTCTAAATTTGCATATAGACCCCCTAAATTTGCTCGGCCCTCCCCTCCCCATTGGGATGAGTGGGGGAGCCTAGCCACGGCTCTGTATATATATATATATATATATATATATATATATATATATATATATATATATATATATATATATATATATATATATATATATATATATATATATATATATATATATATATATATATATATAAATATAGTCATATATATACATATATATAAATATATATATATATATATATATATATATATATATATATATATATATATAAATATATATATACATATATATTCATATATATATATATATATATATATATATATATATATATATATATATATATATATGTATATATACAACACATATATACATATATATGTACATATATATATATATATATATATATATATATATATATATATATATATATATATATATATATATATATATATATATATATATATATATAGAGAGAGAGAGAGAGAGAGAGAGAGAGAGAGAGAGAGAGAGAGAGAGAGGAGAGAGAGAGAGAGAAAATTGAGGCCTTTCAGTTACTTAATATAAACTTAATATCAATGCCAAGTTCTAGATTTCACAATTGAAAGCTATTGTATGTCTTTAAGCATAAATGTTAATAAGATTTTTTAGTATTTTGAAATATTCTTACGTTACAAGTAATTAACTGCTTCAATAACTTACATATTAACATTAGCTTAAATTAAAAAATTGGAAAATCAGGACCTAAAATAATGATGTTCCAGCTCATGATTTTCTAGTTTGTAGTATTAGCATTTGTGTTTAATCAAAAGTTAAATATTAAAATTATTATCAAGCACTTACTTTTTATTCTATTTTTAAATATATATATTTTATGTAAACCATATGTAAATTTAAATCATATCTAAATTTTAAACCGCGCATTAAATACAACTAAAAAAACTTTACTTAAATAAGCAGCTTTATTTAACTTCTGACCAAGACTCTTTAGTAATATTACACTCTTTATTTAACTTAAATGTTTTGATAATAAGTTTGTGTTACACACGTATACACATATGTATACAGAGAGCATCCTTGATTTTTTGATATACAACATTGCACAAAAACTTAAATAATTTCATTTAAAAGTTGTAAGAACATTTTATTTAATATTAAGAAACGTTTTTAATAATAAAAAAAAAGCATTTTTTTCAACAAAATGGTTTTTATTTAAATTTCTTTTTTTTTTCATGTTTCTTTCTTAATGACTCATTTTTTTTTTTTCTTCTCAATAACTGATAATTAAAATATTTGTTTTGCGATTATTTTTATAACGGTTACTCCGTTTAAAAATGAAATCAGCGTTTCCGAACATTTTTTAATTACGGGAATTTTTGTGTCAGGTTTATATTATTTTTGTGTCAGATTTATATTATTTTTGGTTTCGAATTAAGAAATCAGCATGATAATAAGCGAGTTTATCCAACAAGTCAAAATTTTATTTATCAATTAACTTGTTTATACTAATTTATCGATAATTATATAAGTTTATTTACATTAACTAATTTTATTAATAACTTACATTACGAAAATTTTATTAATAACTTACATAGACCGAAACTAGTTGCAACAAAATTTTTAAAAACTCTATCACATAATTCCTATACTATCAAAAGTCCTTTAATATTAAAAATAGAAAAAATCCTTATTATTTATTTATTTTTTTTACGTAATTTTATGCAAAATTTATACTAGATATTTTAAATAATTTTAACTAAATTTAAAGATAAGTAGGTTTGCTATTCTAAATAAAATTCTGAAAATGTTTTTTATAGTTACGCCCTTTGCAATGGCATTTTCAATATTAAAAAAAAATATTTCTGATCTTTTTCACCCAATGCTCAAGTGAATGTGGAAATAAATAAAGTAAATTGGAAAACATTATAACTGCATTTTTAAAATATAGTTTGCCAACTTTCAGACGCATTTTTTAGCAATACTTTGAAAGAACAAAACGAAACTCGTGCTTCATTTAATTTGTTTTAATTGTGGAAATTGTTTCTATAGTTACAATTTTGTTATGGGTTGAAGAAAGTCAGGTTATAAACCTTGAAAAAGAGTACTTCATGGAAACTGATTTGTAGTTGCATCACCAAAAATAATTAAGTATACAATTTCTACTTCAGAAACCATTATTAATAAAGCACCATGTTCAAAATTAAAAAAAATATATACTTTTTAATTTTGAACATGGAGCATTATTAACAATGATTTCTGAAGTAGAAATCGGTGACTTAAATTTGAAAAAAAAGGTGAAAAAAAAAGAAAATAAGAAACTAAATAGAAAATAACAAGTCTAATTACGAAAACAATTTTATATTGTGAAGGAAGCAGATTGAATTTATCTTACTTGCTCATAAACTTTAATAATTTGAAATAAACAATATGTTTGTATTCAGAATTCGCCAAGAATGTAATTAAATGGGATTATGTACTCGAAAATTGTTTTCGTGTGGTTATGCCTGTTATTTTCTATTTAGTTTCTTATTTTCGTTTTTCTCAATTTTCGATTTTTGCCAATCTTTAGTCATCGTTTCCGGAACAAAATTTCTTAGACTTTAAAATTTGACCTAAAAATTTACCAAGTTATTCCTTTTGGTTTGATCTACAACTTGAACTGAAATACAATTTTTTTACTTTGCATTTTTTGAAGTTTTGGTCGTAAAACAAACATAAGTAAAGTCATTTTTTGATATAAACTTTTATATGTTAAGTATAAACTTCACAATAAATTTTATTGATTTTAGTTCAAATTATTCTTTATACTAACAAATGGCATGTTATTATCATAAATACAACTTTCTATCCTAGCCTTATTTTTATTAATCATGTAATTTATAGTCACTATTGTATCTTGCTTTTGGACATGAAAGAAAGCGCTTTTATTCATCAGATTTAAAGGCTTTTATTGAATAATTTTAGACCTTATTATACCAATAAGATATTTCTAGTGTAGTTCAAAACGTATAATACAAGTGAGAAATTTGTATAAGGCCTTGTAAAGAATGATTTTTTTTCCTCAAGAAACCACGAATCAGGACAGAGTTCCATTGCATTGTTCGTATAATTTGATAACAAAGGGCTTTGTTTAATTATTATATATTAGCGGAAATAAAACAGTTGAATCGTTAAGCAATAAATTTTTCCCAGAACAGTAAGCATTCTTGAACCGGTCTTATTTAGCTATTTTTATTTTCAAGACCTTTATCATAAAGTCAACCTTTACTTTCGTCGAAATGAAGGAAGCGCCTGATAAAATAAAACTGATTTCTTTTCATTAATTTTGAGAAAGATGTCGTCTTATGATCGCAAAATTCGTAATAATTGCTTGTGAATATTTCAATATAGTTTCTATAAATTTTATGAACAATATCAGTTCCCTATAATTTATATTTAAACATTTTTAACTTTTTTAAGTTATTAATAAATTCCAGATTCTTTTTGATTGATAAAGACAATAAAAGTTCAAAAAAAAAAAAAAAAGTGTTGCACTTTGTCTAGTTTCTAGCCTTTTAGCTTTGGTAAAATGAAACTGGTAAAGGTTTATCTAATCATTTCGACAACAATCTTGCAAATTTTTTAATAAGTGTCTACTATAAGTTTTTACATTTTCCTTGCTGTGCCCTTGCACCTCTTGGTCTTCTTTTTGCATTATTTGATACTTTCACAAAACAGTACCTTTTTGGATTAACAATAATTTTAATTAAATGTGAACTTGCTGACAACATTTAAACTATCAATAAACCATTTTGCTTCAACAAACTATTGCTATAATATTAAATGTTTCTTTTTCTTTTTTTTTTAAGAATAATTGTTAACTAAAGGAAACTTTGCAAACTCAAACTTAAAATTTTTTTTTTAATTATTTTTAGGTGCCCCAAGAAGTCCTAACGGTCTTGTCACAGAGCACCACGGAAGTGCGTTTAACCAGGAAGTTCACGCCTCCTTCCTCACCGCGACGCGAAAATATGCCCAAATCTCGTTTCGAACCGCGATCTCCTGTTTATAAAGCAAGCGTTCTAACCACTGCGCCACGGCTGCACAAATTGTTTCTTAATAGTTATGACTTAATAGTTATGATAAAAGGAACATAAAAGAATTGGTATGATATATTTATCACAAGTCTCGAAAAAAAATATTTCTAGGGGTTAATGTTCCACCCCAACTTTTGTCGCCCCCTACTCATTCCCGAGATCACACGCAACGCTAAACCTTAATTCGCCACTAAAAAAATGGGATTAGTTGAAAGTATAATATATATATATATATATATATATATATATATATATATATATATATATATATATATATATATATATATATATATATGTATATATATATATATATATATATATATATATATATATATATATATATATATATATATATATATATGTGTGAATGCTACTTCTTGCTCTTTATTCATTTTTGGCTAATACAGATTTTCTACTGTTTATTATCACCCGTTTCCTTTTAACAACATAGTCTTTTATAGCATAGACTTTTTTTGGTATAATTTATGTATGCATTTCCTGCAGTTTTAGTCTCTT
This sequence comes from Hydra vulgaris, assembly GCF_038396675.1. Classification (NCBI taxonomy): domain Eukaryota; kingdom Metazoa; phylum Cnidaria; class Hydrozoa; order Anthoathecata; family Hydridae; genus Hydra; species Hydra vulgaris. The sequence continues at coordinate 32,258,029 of NC_088932.1, read as the reverse complement.
TCTTCTTTTCTTTTGCTATTTTTTTTCTGGCAAGAGTTGAAAACAATTTAATAACTATTAAACAGCCAGAGCCAACGGTATGTGGAAAAATTAATAAAGAACAAGCCGCTGTCAACGACGTGTTGAAGCGAAAAAGTTATATGATTGAAAGCACATACTAAATAATAAGATCCTTTGCTTAAACTTTAATTTAGCTTTCCAGTACATATAATTATAAAATGGTAAATATATTCTATTAGTGATAATGTAAGGAATATAAGTGATGCCTTAAAACTTAAACTTTCCAACAAACCCTAATCACTATGTTAAAAAACCTTCATTTAACCAGTGCACAATTTAGTTAAGGTATCCCATGCTTAAAACTAAAAAGTACATTTCAAGAAAGATCACAAAAATACTATTTAGTTATTACCAAACTATTTTATCATTTTTTATAATACAAGATTACAGTTAATTATACAAAAATCACAAAAAGTTACTTTCATGTGTTCGATTCTTTAAAATCTTGAGTAAAAACTTAATTTTTACAATTTGTTTTTACACATACTATTTTGTTTTTATAAAAAACAAAATATTATGTGTTTTAGTTCTTCAAACTTTCTTAACTTGTTTGTATTGACAAACTGCTCTTTAGCCGGGGTAAAAGTTCTTAGTTTTATCTAAACCCATTTTCCGACTAACCCCGATCTTCCCTAATCCAACTTTTGAAACGATTCTTTTCAAAGATCTAATACTCAATAGTTTATAGTTATTCAAGGCGGCATTGACCTGGATGTAGCAAAATATTCATATACATAAAAAAATTACAAGAGAGTGACATTTCTGACATTTCTTTGACGTGAAATTTTGATGTTGGTGTTATGTGGCAGTTGTACATTGAACATATATGCATAACTCTCCTTTATAGGATGGCATCGATGTAGTCCATGTATAGCTATAAAGCATTAAAACCACACTAAACTGAAAAGAACGCTACTCTATATTCGTATCCATAAGTTTCAAGTGCATAAATTACATCTTTTTAATCTTTTTTCATCTTTTATTTGGCAAGTGTTTTTTATTTTTAACAATGTTATAAAAGTATTAAGCAATTAAAAAATTTAAAATTATCTTTTAATGAAGCATTAATATGGTTTAAATTGTTGGCATCTACATAAGTTTTTCATATAACTTTAAGTGTGAGCTGAAAAACTTTTTTCATTGTAAAGTGGAATAACCCTCATAGCTTTAAAGGTACAAGTTAAGTTATCTATTTTACTACATGTTTGCATAAGCCTGGAAAATGCTTAATTTGTTCCCCTCTGAAGGTGATTTTCAAGTTATAGTTATTTTTTGAGGAACATAGTGGGCTGGTCAGGTATTTGAGACATTTTAGTCGAGTGAACTTTAGCTTTGTGGAGCTTTAAATTTAATGTTTATATCTTTAATTATTTATATGTTCATACTTATGTCAAATAAGGATGCTTTGCAAAAAATTTCGACGATTGAAACGTCAAATGGTTAAATAATATCTAGTTTCAGACTGCGCAAACAAGCAACGTCGAACGGCTGAGTAATATAGATGCTATTACGGAATTTTGTGTAAATTTTGTGTAGTTTACCACACTTAAAAGCCAAATTAAAATATTGACATGCTGTATTATCATCTGTTTATTTGTAGTTATTCATTTTATATTAATATAGGTGCTTCTTTTATACTTATAAACAGGTCCAAGAAACTTTTTTGGGTGTTTACTAACTGATAACTTCTAAAAAAGATTAGGGGAAAGGCGCCCATGATGGCATACCGGTCATATTTCCATTAAAATTGGTTTTGGTAAAAAAATGATTAGACCTACATGACTATACTGACTTTACATTAGTTTTAGTGAAAAAACGTCCCTTGTGCACAAATATTGTTTTTATAATCAACAAAAATCGATTTTGGGATGTGCTGTTGTAGTTTTATTTCCTTCATATATTTAAGATTGTGATTTTACTATTAACTGTGCAGAAATGAAATTTTCATGCATTTTATATTCAAGTTTTGTGCATTTAGTGGAAGAGTTACTTTAATTTTATCTTTTGAACAAAGCAGACACAGCTTGTTTTAATGAAAATGATGACTTTTACCCATGATAGGATACTGACGAGTCGGGGGTGTTGAAATATTGACGAGTTGGGAAAACCTTTTTTTTTAATAAGAAAAACTTATTTTTAAGTAAAGTTAAAAGAAAGCGATGCTCCAACATTTTTTTTTTGGTCAAAAAAATACGTAAAACGCAATATATCCAATGCGCATGCGCAAAATTTTACAATGCTGGTGTGTAGCATGAAATGGTAAATTAGGATGGTTTCGAGTAATTTCTGACTTTTCTGAGGGAAGACTCTAAGGTTAAATGAAATTATTAAGTTACCCTCGATCCTAACTAGCCCCATCCTCCCCTAAAAAAAAAGCACAAGTATGCCATCATAGGCAACCACTGCTCCTATGATGGCATACTTGTGCTTTTTTTTACAATAAGAATAACTTATAAAAAAAATAAAACTGATGAAAACTCCCAGGGTAATTATTGTTCTAGATGTAACAAGGAATGTATCCATATCAAAACTTTTATTATTGGTCTTCAGGATACTGAATAATGAAGCTTCAAAGTTAAGTATGCCATCATAGGCGCCTTTCCCCTACAGTTCTTGTGTTCTTTTATATCAAAAAGATGTATTTAGCGGCAAAATTTGATTTTGATTGGTTGAAAAAATTATCCGTTTATTTAAAAAAAAAGTGTTCAAAAGAAGAAATGCAAACATCTTGCATTTTTTTAAATAAAAATCTTAGAACATGTGGAATTCCTAGCTAAACGAATATTTTTTGGGCCCAATCAAGAATTGCCCAAAAAAATGTTCGTTTAGCTGGGAATTCCACATGTTATAAAATGTAAAATGATAACAAAACTACTAAAAGAAAATCTGAAAACGGTTGAAAAAAAGAAATAGTATCAACAAAATTGGTATTAAAAGTAAAGGAAGCACTCAAAAGAAATCCAGAACAATCACTACAAAATTTAGCTAAAAATCTCAACACAAGTAACACTAGGAGGAAAAAAACTATAAAACCGCAAGGTTATCGATAAAAAAGCCATAAAAAAAAAAAATCCCAAGACTCTTCAAAAATCAAAAAACAAAAGCAGTTTTTCGTTCAAAGCTGCTTTATAAAATTGTTGGCAAAAAATAAATATGCGTTGTAATGGACCATGAAACTTACTACGCTAGTTTTCTAAAAGCATTTCCAAGACAACAGTTCCTTTCTGCATTTAATTGAGCTAATATTCACTCAAAATTTATAACATTAGGTCAAGAAAAATTTGTTAAAAAGTACTTTATTTGGCAAGCTATTTATAGCTGTGGTCAAACAAGTAAACATTTTTTTACAACAGTCACTGCAAATACAAAAATTTACATAGAATAGTGCCTACAAAAGAGACTTTTGTCTTTTTTTAAAATCTACAAAAAACTCTATTTTTGTCTAGCAACTTCCCATTATTACAATACAATACATTACAATTTATACGACACAATTTTATAGTACCAACAATACGATGCAACAATTTTATATACAATTTTATACAATTTTATGGTACCAACAGAATGGGGTCAATTTTGGAGCCAAGGATATAAATCCACCAAATTATTCAAAGCAAGTTACACCTTAACAAACGATTGGGTAATTTTCAAAGGGATTGTGAAAAAAACATTGCAAGAAGGTAATAGCATTAATGATTTCTAAAAAAAAGCGTTGATGGCAAAACTCACTTGTTTTAACTTCAACATATATATTCATATATATATATATATATATATATATATATATATATATATATATATATATATATATATATATATATATATATATATATATATATATCACGTTTGTGTGCTTTGCTTAGCTAATTTTGAATAAATAGCTTAATCTCATCAGGCGTGGTAATAATAGAACTCCATTATTACTAGCATCTGGTGAAGTTTCGCCTCATGACGAGCAAATTTAGTTTAATTTGTTTTAATTGTTTTGGTTATTATAACTTTTGGACAAGAGTATAGTTCAAAGCAGATAGTAAATACATTAGAAAAGAGCACCTTAACCATAATGTGTCTATATTTAGGTCACAGCTTTGTTCTACTGATTCTGTTTACAAGCTTCTACAAAGTTACTGATGTTTAGGGTAGTAGTGCGGAACACATTTTAATAATATTTGATTGATAACACTTATCAAAAACTGAAGCTGTCTGTAAACATTATTAACTTATTGCAGGAAAACTTAGTAACTTATTTATTTCATCAGCAAGCAAAGACAGCAGTCTCGAATTTAACTATACTTGGTCAAAAAAAGACTGATGTTTTTTGTCTGATATATTTAGCATATTAACATCCCATCGAACAACTACTGTTGCGGACGATATGCAATTTGATGTTTTCTGCAATCGTAACGGGATTCAGCCGTTTTTTTTGATGAATTGATAATAAAGATAAAACAGGTTTTAATTGTGTTTGATAAGAAAGATAAAACGGGTTTTAATTAATATACTATACAAGACGTGATGCAGTTGCGTAACTGTACATTCCATCATAAAAGACCTCAATTAAAAAATTTAATTAGCGTTATAGTTTTGAAGTTTGCAGAACTAACTGATTATTTCGGTATCTAAACGCATGGTTTATGTATGAGCTAAATATTTTAAGGCTATTTACTTGCATACGGTGTGATGTTCAAACTTTTTTATGAATCGTTTTACGATAAGGTTAGAGTAATATTTCGCCGTCTTAACTTTTCTCAGCCCTTGTAAGTTTATTATTCATATATTTGAACTTAAATTTCATTTTATTTAAGAACTGAAATTATTCCTTTAAAAAGCACAAGCGGTTTTCGACTTTTTCTTGAAAAATCAATTGCATCTAGCGGGAGCACCTTAGTCAGACTATAATGTGCAAAATACAAAAGTCTTCCCGAATCTTATTTTGATTTGAACTTTTTACATATAATTCCTTATGCAACATAAACATTTAAACATAAAAAGGATGGGTTATAAGTAGGGGAGGATGGATAGGAGGGAGCCATTTTTTTTTAAATCGATTATATTAAGAAAACCAAAAGTGGAAAAAGTATAGGATAAGGAGCCTAAGGTAGCCTAATGTATTAGGTTTCTAATAGTAATACATAAAATATCAAAATATCTTCAGATTTTCAATAACTTGAACAATAACGCATGTGTTGCTACTGGTTCACTCCTACCGATGAGTGGGTAGGAGTGAACCAAGCAAATGGTAGGAGTGAGCTATAATCTTTGATTACTAGAAAACTAAAATTAGATATTTTCTTTAATTAATTTATTGAAAATTAACAATACTTTATGATTAAACATAACATAATTGAGTAATTATGTAACATAAATAACAATAAATTCTGCCATGATAAATGATTATTTCCAAATATTAAGATATAATAAAAATATCTATATGTAATGAAAGTAGTATATTAGCATATAGTATCTTAAAAATCACCTTTTTTTCGAAGAAAACTAATTGTAACTTCTTCTTTTAGAGTTTATACGTAATACCTTTCCAACATAAAACAATTTTTTTTTTGCTGTTCCAAATTTAACCAATACAAAGTTATCTTCTTTAGGATATTTATCACAAGTACCCAAATCATCTTCTAGGATTATTAAACCTTCCTCATTTGTGATTGTCAAATGTTCCAATACAGAATCGTCTTTTTTAAGTAATTTTTTGTTTATATTCTTAAAATTTGGTTTTAATTAAAAGAATCTAATGATGTAGACAGATCAACCATTGTTTAATTGGTAACTAGTTTGTTTGTACCAACAGTTAGTGGAGGTGGCATTATCATTATATCTATAGTAGTAGAGGTAGTGGGGTCTGCATTTGATGAAACATGAGGGTTAAAAAAATTATCATAAGTAATGCTTACGTGATTTTTTATGCAAGTATTGTTGACATCAAAAGTTCTGTTTGTCACCGAGCTGCACATAAAATCGATATCTGTAAACACGTTTCTGCCATAAGAAAATATACCTTTCTTTTTAAAAGCAGCTACAATGTAAGAAGGTGTTATGGCTTTCAGAAAAGCAAGCCCTATAGATGCAGCCACTTAGTAAACTGTAAATGTCTTTCCAGGATAGTGGAGCATCCATAAATCAATTGCTGCATTATATGCAGTTTTAAATGGTCTCATAACTCCTACATCAAGTGGTTGTAACTTGTGTGTGGAATGAGGCGTTAATGTCAAAATGGTCACTCTATGCTTCTTTGCTAAATTTAACACTGCTATAGATAAGTGTGCTTCGAAATTGTCATATATTAATAATGATGGATTTTCTTTCATACTAGAGCTTGATAAAGTACTTGATAAAGTGATTCGAGAACTTGATAAAGTAATTCATAACATCTAAAAAAAGTTCACCGTTCATCCAGCCTGTTTTACATGCGAGTCCGAGAGATCCAGAAGGTTCTGACAACATATGCTCCTTGAAATGCACTCTTAGAAAAACAATTACTGGTGGAAGATATTGTCCAGAAGCACTGATTATTATACAAGTTGTGACAAGGTTTTCTCTTTCAGCACTTCTGACTTTGCAGATACTCTTCACGCCTTTCTTTGCAAGAACCTAAATATTTAGATGTTTTATGTAAGAAATAAATATGTCATGAAAAATATACTTAGTATTGAAGATTAACATACCTTTTGTGGGTTCTGCACGGTAATAGTTTCAGTTTCATCAAGGTTAAAAATCCGAGTTCCATTTGCAAATGCTGGTGATCTAGCAAAAAGTTCTTTTAGTTTATCAAAAAATATATTTACATTATTGGCATTAAATGATGTTGCCCTAGAGAGAGAACATCCCTCAGGTGTTCTAAGAAACAAATCTGGATGTTGCTTTCTAAAATTATTTATCCAATCAATACCTGCCATTGAGTCTTTGTGCCACCTCTGCGGAATTTATTTTATCCCTTCTCAAGCCATCTCAAAAGCTACACACCGACATTCTTTAATTGGAAGGCCATAGAACATTCTTAAACAAGTCAAAATATATTCCTTTAATTCTAATTCCTGCTTGTCTGTAAATATTCTTTTAACATAATAATTCGGGGTAAGTCTTGTATTTTCATCAAGCAAAAATTTTTCCAATAACGACAAAGCGTTGGATAGGGTATTTTGGAAGTTATTGCAGTTTCTCTAATACTTTTTTCTTTTTGGATTAAATTTAATGCATCTTTCATATCTTTACTGGAAGTTTTTGCTTTCGAAGTGGTTCTTTTATAGACTCGAGGCATTATAACATATGGTAAAAATAAATGTAATGTTGCGCACGAGTTTTCTAATGATATACTAAGATATAAAAGTCTAACGTAAATATGTTCTTACGCTGAAACTTTTTTAACGTGAAGTATTAGTGACCCGCGGTTCAATCCTAACCGTGAAGGAATAGCTTATTCCTCCCCAAGCTGTGCAGCTGGATTAAAACATTAAATGTGCAATAAGTACGTGGTTTATGCATGTAAAATACTTTGTTCTAAAAACTGCATTGTTTATTATTAAATTTTCAACCACTATCTAATGTATCAAAACAGCCGGTATGCTCATTAAAGAAGTTTCAAAAATACAAAAAATTTACTTTTGCACAAAAAAGAGTGGATGACAACGTTAACGGAACACCCGCACCAAGAAGCGGTAAAAAAAAATTGGATGGTGTTAACAACAATTTGTATGTAAGTACTTGGTGAAAATTTTAAACCTTTTTAACTTCCCTTTTTAGCTGTAGGATCAACGATTCACTCCTACCCTTGGCTCACTCCTACCCATCCTCCCTTAATAGACTTTTAAAATAAGTACTTGAGTAAGGCATTTCTCAACGTATTTTCATATAAAATGAAACGTAAATACTTTATTTTTTAATTTAAATTGTTTTTTAAACATATTTGGGTCATTTAAAAAAGGATCGTTCTACCTAAAATCCATGTAACTATACGAACTCATATAAACAAAAAATTTATTAAAAAAACCATAGTTTTAAATGCATTTTATTTGGCTTTAGATAGACAGTTAACAAAGCAAATTATATGCTATTTTTCTTTTTAAGTTAAAAAAAATCTAATTTTTTTATCTAACATTTTTAACATTATTTTTTAACATTATCTAATATTTATCTAACATTTTTAATCTAACAATTTTAATCTAACAATTTTATCTAACAATTTTATGTAACAATTTTATCTAACAATTTTGTTTAACAACTTTATCTAACAATTTTATCAATCTTCTTACTTAACATGGAAACTTTAAATTTATGCAGAAAGAATAATTTATGCTTACAATTTCAACTATTAGCTATAATTGCAGCTAGCTTTGTTTGCTTTTACTCGTTATTTAATGGCGTATTTCTTTATGAATCAACAAAAATGGCGTCTTGAAAACAATTTATATAAGTTTTAAAATTTCAAAAATTAAAATTTTAAAAATTATTTAAGTTTTTTTAACTTTTTTTATAAATAAAAGTCGTCAAATTAATTCTAGTTACTTTTTTCCAAACAAAAAAACTTTTTTTATCTAACTGCTGAAACACTAAAACATCAGAAACTGCTGAAACACTAAAACATCAGAAACTGCTGAGACACTAAAACATCAGAAACTGCTGAAACACTAAAACATCAGAAACTGCTGAAACACTAAAACATCAGAAACTGCTGAAACACTAAAACATCAGAAACTGCTAAAACACTAAAACATCAGAAACTGCTGAAACACTAAAACATCAGAAACTGCTGGTGCTTAATGCATAAACACCAAAGTATAATAACGGTGCCGTTTTTAATTCATTTTAATAATATTAAAAATATAAATAACTAGTTATTTGGAAGCTAGCTAGACAAAATCTATCGTATACTTTTGAGTTTGTTTAATTGAATTTAATTTTACTTTTGAAGCCATTGCAAGTTGCAAATTTAAACGGTTTCCAGTTTTTTTAAAGACCAATTTTTTTAAAATTTAAAACGTTCAAAAAGTCAAAAAATTGTTTGAGTTGTTTATGCATTTTTTTTCAAAAAATTAATTCCATTACACTCTTTGTAGGGTAACAGGCATCTTTTGATTTTTATTCCAGTTTTTAGGTCAGGTTTTATTTAACTCTGGTGCTGTTTCAACTTGGAGTTTTATTGCAATATGTTCAAACTATACCAAAGTCTGCCAAAACCAAAACCCTCTGTCGTTGTGTGTACATTTGCTGCCATTATCACAACAAAAATCAGTTAATGTATACATGTTCCACTGCGTCTATCCATGACAATCAGTTAGCATATGTACATTTGTTCTTACCATAAAAAGGTTTATCATTAAAAGATCATTTTAGTTAAAAGTTCCTCAAAATAATGACAGAAACCGGGAACGATTTACAACGTAGACTTTTGGTCTATGGTGTCGCTAATCACGAACTATTCTCATTTATTACGTTATTTGTGTAATAACTTAATTTTTCTCCGTACTTAAGAGAATTTGTCAAAGCATTGATTTAAAAACTTAAAATCATCTAACATGGAAAATAATAAACTAAAAATTTCTGTTTTAAAGTGAGCCAGTCAAGAGCAAATATTTATTTTAAAAATTGGAGATGGATCTGTTTCTTTTGCTGAGTGGATAATACCGACATAGAAATCGATCTATTGACAACATTGAGGGTGTTGACCAAAAATATTTATACTTGGATAAAAAAAGTTCAATGGTTCAACTGAGAAAAGAAGTTATGGAATCAAAGTTCATTTTTAATCTAAATTTTTCTCCGATTGGAACTTGTGAAAAAGGCAAGATACACTAATACTTTAAACAAAAAATATAAGGATATAATAATGGTAACCATTGCGAATTTCTAGTTGAATGGTTGTCATCAAGTTTAAAAATGGTAAAAATTAAACATAATTATGTTTATCTTAAAAAATAACTACTAACTTTGTTATTTTTCTTCTTAAAGCCGCAAACTTAATCTCTCCAAAAAAATTAAAATCGAAAACTTCATTTTGTTTGATCTAACATGAAAAAGATTTGACGAGCCGTGTATTCGTTTATTTGTAAAATTATCAAACAACTGACGTATTATAAAAAAACTAATTTACAATTAGCAATTAATTAAATAGAACAAAAGTACGCCTAAGTTCCGGTTTCCTTTTGAGTGTACTTTTTTTAATTGAAGTTTTTAGTTTTTAGATTTTAACGGCTTTATGTTTAATGTTTACCATTTTCAAACTTGATGTCAACCATTCAATTAGAAATTCACAACGATTACCTATATAATATCCTTATATTTTTTGTTTAAAGTATTAGTATATCTTGCGGTAGTGGTGTAATAGTAGAGCGCTCGCCTCAAAAGCGAGAAGTTCGTAGTTCGATCCCCACCATTCTTATATTTAATTTCATTAAAAGATTTTAAGTGGTTTGCATACCAAACTTTAAAAGGTGTTTTGCTGAGTCCAAAATACACTTTTTCTTTATATTCCTGATTGTTTGAATAGATGGTGGCCTGATAAACAATTTTGTTGGAAAGGCAATGGTTGTTCATTGGACATTTGGATTTTTCAATGCAGTTGCATTTCATTTCATTAGTTTTTGCCTCCTTATGTAAAATGCTTTTATTGTGTGAGTTGATAATGGATTTTATGTTTGGCATGCAGGAATAACTTATTTTGATTGTGTTTCTATTAAATATTTTACGAAGTCTGTGGTTAACTGGAAAGTGGAGGTCGATGAGGTTAAAAAAATATTTACCTATTTTTGTTACAACATTTTCACTGAAAGGAGAATTATACCAAATTATCTTGCGTTTATGGTTGCCGTTTGTTGATTTTATACTTCGATGGTATGCAAGTTCGCAATTATACCCTGATTTTTTCAACGCTTCTTGAAAAGGAGGAATACTTTCTTTAAAAATTGATTCACTTGACGATGCTGCTGATAATCTTAATTCAATAATCTTGGGAATACTTTTTATTACACTCGGTAGATGATTAGAACTAATATGTTTATAATTCAGCATATTATCTGCGGTATGGCTGGAAAGAACCATCGCTAAGGCTTAGCGTTAAATCGAGATAGTTAACTTTTTTCAAATTACATTTAATAGAGATAAGAAGATTATTCTTAAACATAGCTAATCCATCATCTCGATATATACCGAAATTGCTTTTATCATAAAACTGCGAGATTTGATGCAAAATAAAAATCCCAACTAATTCGCAAATCTCCGCGCCGTTAAAGGCCCCCATAGTGACATCGAATAATCCTCCCTTATCCTTAATCCAAGCAGTTCCACAGCTAAATAATAATGATTTTCTTGCATGGTGTATAAAACTCTTTTGTTCACTATTTATTGTTAGATGTTGCTGAGCAAAAGTTTTTGCATTTTTTGGTAGGTTTTCATTAATCGATGGATAAAAATCCTTAATATCAAAGACTAAGAACTTACAGAATCGCTTTTCTTTTATGGTTTGAAACCAATGTATAACATTTTGAGTGTTTTGCCATTGGCTCAAAAGTAGTTTCTTTCTAAGCTCAAAATTAATGTTGGATAAAATAGATTTTGAAATTCTTCTAATTTCATTTTTAGCAGGATTAATAAGTCTAACAGTTGGTTTATCTTGGAAGTTCTCTTTATGGTCTTTTTGAGTTATGAAACAATCTGCAGTACCGTTAATTTCATTATTTTTTCATACCGTTAATTTCATTCGTTAATTATATATATATATATATATATATATATATATATATATATATATATATATATATATATATATATATATATATATATATATATATATATATATATATATATATATATATATATATATATATATATATATATATATATATATATAATTTTAAATGTAGTATGTAGCAGGACTTTAAAGTACTTTTAGACAGCAACTTTTTTACACCTTATTTTTTAGTTCAGTTTATAGGGAACAAAATAAATATCTTTATGGTATTGCTATTTCTTATTAATTTTCTTGTATGCTTCAACAATACGTATATTTAGGCTCATCCATTAATAAATTATTTGTGGCATGCAATATCTGCTAAGTATATGTGCATACTTTACGGAAATACTCCACGAAAGGAAGTAATTTATGTCCCATTTGTTAAATTTCAATTTATACGGGTCTACCCCACTAACAAGCTGTAAATTTGTAACAGACTGAATTGCATTAGCAGCCTTTAATGTTTTAGCATATTCCTCCATTTTCACAACAATATATATAGCTAAACACCTATCGTTGAAATAAAAAAATATATCATTACGGATTTGGAAATATAAATTTAACAACTTGCTGAAAATCCTTTTTTTTAGAGGATTTTATTGACATTTACTTCTAATTTTAAGTTTTTGGGGTTTATTCTCTCTAACCTTGATATCTTATAGATTTATTATTATTATAATGATTCCTATAGAAAGAAAAAAAACTACACTTTTGTTGAGTTTTTGAAACAGGTTTTTTAAATTAATAATGAAAAAAAAAAACAGTTCACAATTAAAAAATCCTAAAAAAAGTTGATTATATAAAATTTTAAATATGCTGATTTGGCATTTTTGTGTAATTGGCCTCCCAAGATGGCGGCGTATCAAATTACAAAAGAAATAATTAAATGAGACTAATAAATTTGTAAAAGATAAAAAACAAATGAACTTTTTAAATATTAGAGAAAAAAAATTATCATTTTGAGTAATTGAATTTATAATTAAATGGCATAAGTGAAATTAACAATTTTAGTTTTATGTATAATTTTAGTTCCTTGTTACCCTATGCTGTATGCTAGAAGGTTAATAACATAACAGCATTGTAAGCAGCAATCATGTATTCCTCAATTTTAAAATCTCAATTTTTTGTAGCGAAATACCATTTTTTACAAATGCAGCATGAACTAATAACTGAGTGCTGTGAGTACGCAAAACTCAGAGGTTCCTTCTAAAATGATATTTTTTTAAAAAAAAACTGTTATTTTATAGTTTATTGCATAAAAAATGACCTTTTAAACTAAAAATGATTATTTCTAGTAAAAAAGTTTATTTTTTTGATAATAATTTCAAAAAAATAACAATTTTTTTATAAAATATTTGTTATTATTGAAATTTTTATAAAATTTTGCTTCTTTTGAGACCCAACATGACATACTAGGGACCCATTAAAACTTTAAAGGTCTTGGGGCACCTCAAGATAATTTCCTAGAGCATTGATATTTTTTCAGAGTATTTCTGAAATGAATATACAACTTTTGCACACCCAGGCTAAATAAATTGTACAAAAAACTAAAATTCACTGCACCCTATTAGAGATGAATATTTAAATCATTTAAAGATGTTTTTATATATGTGTAAAATTTAGAATCAAAATCTTATTATAATTATAAAACTATAGTGTGAACCAGTATGTTTTTGTTTGTACAGTCAAAAGGCATTGTTGTTTATGTGAATGAAAACCATCAAGTTGAATAAAGAATGGTTTTGTCCATTGTCCGAATCGAATTGTGAAATTTATAGTAAAAAATTAAAATATAACACAGCAGGTGGTTGGTATAAGTTTAAACTAAATTGTGATAAATTTACAGGTATTATAATCTATTATATATAAATGATTATAACTATATTTATAACTATATTTATAACTATATTTATAACTATATTTACAGGTATTATAATCTATTATATATAAATGATTATATCTATATTTATAAGATTAGTATTAAAGACCATTAAATCTTATGTAAAGTATTTATTGTATTCTTTTTGTTAGATATTGGTATAATAACATCAGGTAAAATAAGAAAATATATTAACTGGATTGCAGGCGTTAACATAACTCCAAAGTAGGTTGATATTTTCGTTTTACCGTTTTTATTTTGTTTTTTTTTTGTGTATATTTTGCTGCATTATTAAAATAAAATAAAGATGGCTAGCACAATAGAACAAAAAGAAAATTTAAAGCTTTGGTTAAAAAAGCAAAAAAATAGACTAGTTAACGTAGGCTTTGATAATATAGGAGCTAAAGTATACAATAAAGTCATTTTTAAATATATCCACTTTGTTTTGTCATGTGCACATAATTTTAAATATATCCACTTTGTTTTGTCATGTGCACATAATGCTCAGCCAGAGAGAGGAGCTAGTTTGTTTTTTTAACTGTATTGTTTATGTTGAGCTGTTCAACTATAATGGAGTTTAAATTAAAATAAATAAAACACATTCTGGTTATAAAATGCATATGCCATTAGATAAACATTATGAAAGTAACAAAGAGTGTAAATTAATTTAAATTAACTTTTATCTGCCATCGTACATAACTTTCTTGATAATGTCAATATTGTACCACTCATGACAACTTTCTGCTAATAATTTCTTTTACACAATATAATCTAAATCATCAAGTTGCGTAGATGACAAATAGTTAAACAAATTTATTACTTCATAAATAGTTAGTATTTATAAAAACGTTAGTATTTATAAAAAAGAAAAAGTTATTAATAATTGCTAACAGTATTCTCAAATTTGAGCAAAAATATCTTATAAACAGACTTGCGTTGATGTATGATGTTGATGTATAATGTATCTTTATCCAATAATCTTGGTCAATAATGAAGTAAATTAAGCACGGATCAGTAATGAGTTGTTGTTTTTTTTCCCACTATTGATCACTTTATGTTCACATTCCCTTGTGAACAATGTGAAGTATAACAATACTTGTAAAATGTACAAATGTACCTTACTTTAAAGATATTTTTATTTAGAGGCAGTTACCCAATGTTCTTAAATAAAAAGACACAATGCATAAAGATTTAATTTAGACTGTTTGAAGATTGCGCCATATTGATTGGATCGTGGTAAACGTGCATCAAATCAAAACGAGTCTGATGACAGAAGGCGATAAAAGTACATATGAATTTGATACTGATGATGAAGATATCATGATTTTATCAAGATCGTTTTAAAAATAGTTTTAATTTTGTATAAGTTTTTGTTCAAAAAATGTAATAATAATAAGTGAAAGCTGTAACAATTAAGAACAAGATGTGCAGTACATTAGCGTAAGATGTTGTACTATGACAGCAACTATAAGTTTATGAAAAATTGTCGTTTCTTCTCTTACTCACACAACAAAATATTGTACAAAATATAAATGTTTTTTTGGATTAAAAAAGTCACGGCGCAAAAAGCCGTATTTTTAAGGTTTATAACGCTGATTAATCTAACGTTGATTTTTGGTTTGTTTTCAACTTTTTTGATTGTTGATTTGCGTTTCCATTTTAACCAAAAATCAACCATTTTTCATCCATAAATTTCAACGTTGTTTCAACGTTGATTGTGGTTGCTGGGATGTAAACTGTAGTAAAATGTAAATCTAATGTAAACTTTGGTAACAAGTCCATGAAGTAAAATCAATATTTTAAGTGATAATCAATATTTTTATCTGCATTCCACAATTTTACACAATTCGCAGTTCTCTGACAATACCTGAATACTATTAAATACTGCTATGAGGTTTTAGAACTCTATTCAATGATGAATAACCTTTATTCCAATTTTTTTCATTTATCTAAGCAGCAGAAGCCATAAATAATACTGCAATAGCTTCGTATGCTTTTAGAAGCGTTTATTTGGTGGCACGAGATCAAAATACACTTTTACTATGCATAAAAGTCCTTGAAATGTTACAACTTGAAATGTTACAACTTAAATGTTACAACAAATTTTTTGATTTGATTTGTATCTTTTACTTCTTACATATCTCTAAACCAGAGGTCGGCAAATTGCGGGCCGCGGCCCTATTGTGGGCCTTTGCTAGATAATTTGTGGGTCCCAAGCCACCTAACTGCATAATATACAAAGTAGTGTAGTTGTGGGCCTTTTAGTTGTTTTCCAGGCTGTAAAAATTATAAAGCCTCCTTATAAAATACTCCCTAACACCAGATCTTGTCATTTTAGACATAGTAAAAAAATAATTTTAATGCACTCTAACACTGTAGCACTTTAAGACTTCAAATGAGATCCTTATACTTAAAAGTTAAATCATGCTAAAAAATTACTCTACAAAAATAAAAACATTCGAAAAGCCCGTCAAAAATAATTAGAACATTCGAATTTGTTCAGATGAAGTAACTCAAACAACAATTTAATTAATTTAACGCTGTAAAAACTTTCATAAAAAATTTCATATCAAATATACCAGTGGTAAAAGTTATCGTCTTTAGAATGTTTTTCGTACTTTTCTTGAATAAAAATACTACATTGTTTAGATTTTTTACGAAATAAGTATTATAAAAGAAATAGTCGGCAAATCTTTAATGTTTTAAATAACCGGTTTTTTAAGACGCAATATTTGGAAATTGAATAACCAAAAATTACTCGAGTATAACCAGTTATCGAGTGACCGGTTATCGAGTTTGAATGCTTTACTCAGAAGTTGCAACTCTGATAAATACACACATTAACTTGCAAAGATATGCCAGGTAAACATGAAGCGAAGCGTTAATATGCACGTCAAAGGAATGAAAAATGGGAGCTGATTTATTTCTTCACTGAGGGACCAAGTAACAATACTCTATGTTTAATATGTAATGAGACTGTTAGTGAACTCAAAGGAACCAAGCTTGAACGTCATTTCGTATCATAACATGAATTGTACAATACTAAATATCCTCTTAATTCAACAACCAGAAAAATAAAATACGACTCATTGAAAAGCTGTTTAGAAAAACAGAAAAATTTGTTTCAACAAATGTCTAGCAATGTTGATTGTGAAACTTGTGCCTCTAATATGGTGTCATGGATATTAGCAAAAAACCTGAAACCATTTACTGATGGTGAAATAATCAAAGAATGCATGATTGAAGCATCAAAATTTCTTTTCCCAAATGATAAAAAATTCATGACAAATTTCAAAGTATGTACTTGTTCGCACGTACAGTCACTCGAAAAATTGAGAAAATGGTTGTTAATGTTTATGAACAATTGTCAAACAATCTGTCAGAAGCTGAATTTGTGAGTATCGCTCTCGATGAATCTATTGACCTTGTCGGTAAAGCACAACTCTGTGTTTATGCACGTTTTATCACTACGAATTGTTGTTTATTTGAAGAACTGCTTGGAATTGAACCAATGGAAACAACTACAACTGGACAAGACATTTATGACAAATTGTTCAAAATATTAAAAAATAGGAAAGTGCCTCTTCAAAAAATATCATCAGTTGTCACAGATGGCGCTCCTGCTATGATTGGAAGAATTCGAGGAGTTGTTACTTTGCTGAGAAATAGTGGTGAGTTTCCTAACAAATTTATGTCATATCACTGTGTGATACACCAGGAAGCACTGTGCGCTAAAGTTGCGACAATTGATGATGTAATGACAGCTGTAGTAAAAACAATCAATCATATACGTTCCAATGCACTCAAACGGCGTCAATTTCGTGCGCTAATGGAACAAAATGAAGATGAACATGGTGATCTTCTTCTTCATTCAGAGATATATAGACAAAAAATAAATAATTTACCATTACAATCAAAAATAAATGTTTGTCTATTTTTTGCAGGTTAGGTGGCTATCAAGAGGAAATATTCTTAACAGGTTTTGTGAGTGCTTGCCAAGTGTACTGCAGTTCATGGTAACTCAAAAATTTTCATTCAATACAATGTCTATTGAAGAGTTTAGGTGTAAACTGGCTTTCCTTTGCGACATCACAGCACAATTCAATGTTCTGAATAAGAGATTACAAGGCCGCCGTGTGCTGGTTTGTGATTTAATCAATCACATCACTGTGATGAAAATAAAACTTAATTTGTACAAAACTCAATTTGCATCTGGTAGTTGTACTCATTTTCCTACTTTAAATGATGTCAACCATCAAGGGAAATGTTATCGTCATTTTCATTAATAGTGACTGCTCTGTATGATCAATTTGAAAACAGATTTAATGAATTTGAAGACTTAAAAAAGCATATGGTTTTTTTGTGTTATCCATTTGACTTTGATATGAATGATATTAGGGTTATTTACATGTCAAATCATCCAGGTCATGTCACCCCATGTTTGGGATTTTGCTAATTTTTTTATATGTTATATGGTTTATGAAAATTAAGAAAATTTGAAATTTGGAACCTCCAACCCCTTACGGTTCTTGAGATATTCAGGTTTCAATTTTCTTATTTATGCTGACTCAGCATTTTTTGCAAAATGTATTTTTGTCATTAAATAGCAATAATTAATGGACGAAATAAGGTATCATTCTGAAATTTGGTACATAGACAATCTTCCATATGGCGGATACAAATATTAAATTAAAAAAAATTTTAGACCACGTTAAGTACATGTAAATTGAATAATAATGGCATTTATTTTGGGGTATTTTGACGGTCAAATTTGTGATGTCACCTTGATAATTTTTTTTTAGGCATTACTATAACTTACAATATAGGTATCAAACTTCACTATTAATTAAAAATATATTATTGCATTTTTTGACTTTTCTAAATTCAGCCTTTCAAGTAAAGCTTATATAAATGCTGAGTCAGCGTAAAATTTATTGCTAACTTATTAATGAAAAAATTAGCTATATCTTAATTTCTGGTTGTAAAAAGTCATTTTCAAAGTCATTTTGAAGGCAATAATAGATGTATATAAATATAAATTCTAAATTTTTCGTACCTGGGGTAGGCCCCTCCGCCCTCCCAAAAAAAATGAAAATTTTCCTAATTTTGTAAAAAGTTTTTTTTGAGTCATTTTGGGGGCAATGATAAATGTATACGTATTTATAAATATTTGGTACCTGAGGGAGGCTTCCCTTCCCCCTCCCCCATTTTTATTTTATTGCTTCTGTTTAGACTTCATTCTGTAAATATTAGTTTACTGTTACTTTGCAGGAATTTTATATTTGCTTAACTAATTAAAGAATGTTATGAATGATACTATATGATTGGTAAATAAAATAAAATTTAATTACCTTTTAATCATATATATAAGGAAGTCATATAATATGACACATCCTAACAAATAATTTGTAATAAGAGTTTTCTATAAACCAAATAATGTTCATGGTATTTCTAAATAAATTTATTTAGTAAAATATATAAAAATCAGATTTTTCGAATAGATTAAAAACTTTAATGATGGAAAAGTGTTCTATTGGATTAGAATGTAATGTTGACTGCCACAAGCAAGGTTAAACAAAAATTTCGTGTTGTAAATATTAGTTTCCTATTACTTTGCAGCAATTTTATATTTACTTAACTAATTAATGAATGTTATAAATTATACTAAATGATTGGTAAATAAAATAAAATTTAGTTACCTTTTAATCATATATATATAAGGAAGTCATATAACTTAGACACATCCTAACAAATAATTTGTATAAATAAGTCATAGGAATAAGGAATATTTGTATAAATAATTTGTATAAATAAGTCATAGTATAAGGAAGTCATAGACACATCCTAACAAATAATTTGTATAAATAGTTTTCCATAAACTAAATAATGTGAATGGTATTTCTAAAAAAATTTATTTAGTAAAATTTTTCAAAATCAGATTTTTATAGATGAATAGATTAAAAAGTTTAAATTATGGAAAAGTGTTCTATAGGATTACAATGTAATGTTGATTGCCACAAGCAAGGTTTAACAAGAAGACAAGGTCTTTTAGATCTATCAGCGTTTTCAAGTGTTGAAAAACAAGAGTTATTATGGAGAGCTGGTTTATTTGATTGTGAAAAATTGTTTACAACAGTTTGCTATTATCATAGAGAATACTTTGGAGCTGCATTTGAAAGAAAATTTCAGAAATGCTGTAATCTATATAAAAAACATGGAAATCGAAAGAAAAATGTGAAAGGTAATTTTTATACTATTTTGATGAAACAGTTTATTATTTTGATTAAAATAGTAATTAAATAAATTTAAAAAAAATTAGGTACATTTATAAAGTAACAATTACACTCATTTGTTCTTTACAATGATGGTGAGTTGATATTAGTTTTTAGAAATGATTGTTTCCTTTTTTTCATAGGAAATGTGAAGATATCGCTATCAATGGCAATAACTCTAAAAACACAAGACATTGCTGCTGTACCTGGGTGGAAATTATGCAGTAGTTGTTACAAAAGGGTACATTGTATAAATAAAGAATTAAAATCAATTGATCAATGCTATAGTAGGATTGAGCCTGAACAAGAACAACGTTCATCTCTCAATGAAAGTCTTGGATCTATAGGTGTGTCACCTATTAAGCTTAAATCAATTCCAAAACACCAACGATTACCAGCTGCCAAAAGAAAATTTGATCAAATAACTGGAGCAACAGCAAACAAAATAAAAAAAGTTTATGATATTGATCCTATGATTACATTGACACCATCTTGTACACCATTAAGTTCTTCAAGTGATAACCAAATTGACGATCTATACTCACTTTTAAATGAATTGAAAGATAAGATAAAAAATGTGACATCATACTCCGCAAAAATTCAGAC
Organism: Hydra vulgaris; assembly: GCF_038396675.1. Taxonomy (NCBI): domain Eukaryota; kingdom Metazoa; phylum Cnidaria; class Hydrozoa; order Anthoathecata; family Hydridae; genus Hydra; species Hydra vulgaris. The sequence goes on along the minus strand of NC_088932.1, from coordinate 32,237,475 downwards.
ATTAACACTAACTCCAGAATCATGGTCACTCGCAAAGTCTGCAGAATTTTTTAATGTATCTAATTACCTAGTACGAGAAGCTAGAAAAGCTAAAAAAAAACATGGAATTTTGCATAAACCATCATCAAAAAAAGGAAAGTCGCTTTCCCACGCAACCATTGATCTTGTTCATAGCTTTTATCAAAGTGACGAGTACACACGAATGCTGCCTGGAAAAAAAGATTTTGTGAGTATAGGGTACAGGCAACACATGCAAAAAAGACTAATATTGATTAATTTAAAGGAACTATATGTAGCATTTAAATTTCAACATTCTAACTTAAACGTCGGATTTTCTAAGTTTTGCAGCCTTCGCCCTAGATGGTGTATAACCACAAACTCGTCTGGCACCCACTGTGTTTGTGTCTGTACCTATCATCAGAATGTTAAGTTGTTAACTGATGCTCTTAAAATTGACAAAGACTATAGAGATTTGATGGAAATGATTGTTTGCAATAGGGATAATGTAGAGTGCATGTTACATCGATGTCCGTTATGCCCTCGTATTGCTGCTTTAAAAGAATTCTTAACAGCAAAGTTTGACAACAGCGATAAAGAAATAACAATTAACCAATGGCAGCATACAGATAGAACTACGCTGATCAATCAAAAAATTAATATTGAAGATGTTATCGACCTTATATGCAATAAAATAGATAAATTAACATCTCATTCACTTATAGCTAAAAGTCAAGCCAAGTACCTCAAAGACTGTAAAGAGTTATTAAATCAAAATGAGTGTATAGTATTGGGTGACTTTACAGAGAACTTCCAATTTATTGTTCAGGATGAGGTGCAAAGTTACCATTGGAATAAACCAAAATGTACACTTCACCCTATTATTATTTACTATAAATCAAATGATAAACTACTATTAAAGTCATTTTGCATCCTTTCTGATGACGCTGAGCATGATGTATACTTTGTATATAAAATACAACAGCTCATTACCAATTACATTAAGGCAAACATTCTACAGATTAGTAATATTAAATACTTCACTGATGGATGTGCAGCACAATATAAAAACTTTAAAAACTTTATTAATCTTTGTCATCACAAAGAAGACTTTGATATTGATGCTGAATGGGTTTTTTTTGCTACTAGCCATGGTAAGTCTGCTTGTGATGGCATTGGCGGCACAGTAAAACGATTAACTGCACAAGCTAGTTTAAAAAGAACAGTGACTGGACAGATTTTGGAGGTAGATAAGATGTTTGAATTTTGTGTAACCAATATAAAAAACATTCAATTTATTTTAGTTTATAAAATAGAAATAAATGAAGTACGATCATCATTGCAACCAAGGTTTACTATGGGAAGAACCTTGCCAGGAACAAGATCATTTCACCATTTTATACCAATTGATAAATATACAATTTCTTTTAAAAGGATGAGTCAACAAACTGATGTTCAGACATTTAAGCTTGTGCAGATACCAAATGAGCTGGTTGTGCAGCAAGTTATTTATAATCATATGGACTATGTAGCTTGCATGTATGACAGCTTTTGGTGGATTGGAATTATAAACAAAAAAGATGAAGGAGAAGGAGATTATAAAATTCAATTTATGCACCCACATGGTCCCAGTCCAAGTTTTTCTTGGCCTGCACGAGAAGATATGTGTTGGGTCCCATCAAATCATATTTTATGTACCATTGATCCGCCATCTACAACAAATGGTCGTGTATACAAAATTTCAGAAATTGAGTTGGCAAAAATTATTGAACAAAATAATCAAGATTTTTAGAAAAAGTTTCTATTGCGTCATTATTTTTATACTTGTATATAATTTTTTTAAATATAGTTACAATATAATTGTATGTGTAATTAGCACAATTTGGCCACACAAATAAAAATCTCTTGGTAACTTGTCTTTATATATTTTCATTAAAACATTTTTGGAAAGATTTGGTAATATGCCTAATTGCGACCCCCAACCTAGCTGGCATCCAAAAGCTTGATGGAAAAATTTTAAGAAAGCAATCCTTATTTTATTGGTATAACAAAATTAGCAAAATATATATTTTTCGTGGTAGGGCGGGTGAGGGGGAAGCCTACCCCACTAAATATTTATAAATACCTAAAAATTTATCATTGCTCTCAAAATGACTTTAAAAATAACTTTTTACAAAATTAGGAAAATTTTCGTTTTTTTTGGGAGAGCGGGGGGGGGCCTACCCCAGGTACAAAAAATTTAGAATTTATATTTATATACATCTATTATTGCCTTCAAAATGACTTTGAAAATGACTTTTTACAACCAGAAATTAAGATATAGCTAATTTTTTCATTAATAAGTAAATATTAAAAAATATTTTCAAAAATATTTTTTTGAAAATATTTTCAAAAAATATTTTCAAAAAAAATTATCAAGGTGACATCACAAATTTGACCGTCAAAATACCCCAAAATAAATGCCATTATTATTCAATTTACATGTACTTAACGTGGTCTAAAATTTTTTTTAATTTAATATTTGTATCCGCCATATGGAAGATTGTCTATGTACCAAATTTCAGAATGATACCTTATTTCGTCCATTAATTATTGCTATTTAATGACAAAAATACATTTTGCAAAAAATGCTGAGTCAGCATAAATAAGAAAATTGAAACCTAAATATCTTAAGAACCGTAAGGGGTTGGAGGTTCCAAATTTCAAATTTTCTTAATTTTCATAAACCATATAACATATAAAAAAATTAGCAAAATCCCAAACATAGGGTGACATTTTTTGATTTTTTTGGATGATTTGACATGGAATTACCCATTAGTATTCTAAAGGACTTTGAAGAAGCTGATATTTTAAAAGCAGAGGATGAACTAATTAACTTTCAATGTGACGACGAGTTGAGAAGAAAGGCACCAAAAAAAGATGAAGATGGCACTTTTGGTGAAAACTTAATTATTTTCTGGCATGCTGTCATGAAGGAACGTTCTCCAGTTCTTAAAAAACATGCAAATAGACTTATCTGTATGTATGGCACTAGTTACCAATGCGAACATTCTCAGCCATGAAAATAATAAAAAATGTTTACAGAACAAGACTGACTGACACTCATTTGAATGACCTTGTGCTAGCTGCAACAACAAAATACTCACCAAATTTTTAATTGTGTTTTATGTGTTTTTTTTCTTAAGTATGTATTTTGTATTGATACAATTATTAGTTCTATAATCTAATTCTATACTATATTCTGTTATATAGGTAATATAACCTATTTTATATATAATTTATTTATTGCTGTGGGCCGCAACTAAAACAAGAATTTTGCAAGTGGGTCCCTTTGGAAATATGGTGCCGACCACTGCTCTAAACCAATGAAGACCTTTTTATCAAACTTTCATCTAATGCGTATACTTTTCTTAACTACAGGGTTCAATGTAAAGAGCAGCTATTTTTAAACACACAGCTTTTAATTTTAAAGTTTAATTTATAAACATCAATCATGCGAGGAGTTAAATTATAAATAAAAAGTCTATGTTTTATGAAAAACATTCTAGAATTTCAGCTAAAGTTAAACATAAATTTTCAACAATTTGAAGTTTATAGTATTTTAGGTTATAGTAAAATCGTAATCATTTGAATCTTTTACAACTTTTTTGTACGAGTGTTCATTGCTTCTAAAACCACACATTTTTCTAAGTTGGTGGTTTCGCTTGTTTGTATTGTATTATTGTTCAAATTATTTACAGTTTACTTAGTTGCTAAGGTTAATTACCTTGATTGACAGTGTTTAGAAAATAAGTTATTTAATATTGAGTTTTAGTTTGAACAAAAAAAAAATCATGAGAAAGAGAATTAAATTCTAAATAAATTTATTCAAAATAATAAACTTTTTAACTGTTTTTTCGATAGAAACCCCATTAACACGTTCGCTGCCAACTACGCGTATACTCCTAGTAAGTTGGCATGATTTATTTGCCAACTACGAGTATACTCGTAGTTAGTGGGACTCTGATATTTGCCAACTACGAGGATACTCGTAGTAAGACGGCGTCATGAGTTTGCCAACTACGAGTAAACTCGTAGTTATACTAACTTATTTCAAATAATATTTGTGCATGACTGGCTTTGTCTATTCACTTTTTTTTTATCTTAGCTTCACATTTGATTTCAGAAAATATTACATTCAAGTTTATATTTTAAAAATCCAAGGAACCTAATTTAAATGCGGATAAAGATAGAAATAGCTTAAAACACATAAAAGTAAAATAAAGATAATGCTTTAATTTTATTTCATGAAAATTAAAGGGTAAACCTATTCTTTTGAATGATACATCGCCAATACATAACAGAGGTCTATTTTCACAAACAGCACATTCATATCGTGTTTCTTTACGTTTTATTTTAGAGCAGACTCGACATGGTTTTGTTGGGAATTTTTTCTTTTCATTTGGTGGTATTGAAGACAAGTATTGGAAGCTATTATTGGTGATTCGAGGCACAATTTCATTCAAACGTTCACCCAATAAATCCGTAACAATTAATTCTCTAAACTTAAGCAAGGAAATTGTTTTATTTAGTCCATACTTGCTGTTTAGACAGTAAGCATTAAACAAAAAAGTATCAAAGAGATAAAGTGCTACTTTTTTATACCATCTAATTGTCTTTCTTAGGCAATCATAATATGATACCATTTGTTCCGTCCTATCTACTCCTGACATACATTGATTGTAATCTTTAACAATATTGAGTTTTATTTTCTTCTCTCCTCTCCTGTTTGTCACTTCAATCATTTACAACGAATGCAAGTTGCTAATCATTAGCACGTCTCTTTTGTCTTTCCATTTAGCAACCACTACACCCTCTCTGTTTCTGCTTATAACGTCTCCCTGTTTCAGTTTTGCTTTTGTATATTCTTTTGGATTTGACTTTCGGTCAGTTTTTAAAGTACCACAAATGTATGTTTTTTGATTTATCTTGTGCTTTGTTAACTCAAAGGAATTGTAAAAGTTATCGGTGTACAGGTGATAACCTTTTCCCAGAAATTTTTCCAGTAAATCTAAAACAATAGCTCCCATTTAACCAAACAAATTTTTACCGAAAGTTGTCTCTCCAGAGTAGATTTTTACTTTTAGTACAATACCATATGATTCGCAAAGCTCATAGAACTTGATACCATACTAATGTCTTTTATTTTTCACATACTGTCTAAATACAAGACGTCCCTTCCAGAGCATCATTGACTTATCGATTGATATATTTTTATTAGGACAGTAGATGTTATCCATTGCATTATTTAAGTGATCGAGAAGTCCAATAATTTTACACAAGCGTCCACTACCTGAATCTTCATTGTTAATAAAATGCCAAAACCGTAACATTAGTTGGAATTTATTTCGTGTCATTATTCTAGAAAATAAAGTAACTCTATAGAGACTGTTCTTAGACCAATATTGTTCTAAAGATGGAATTTTGACACACCCCATATGAAGAAGTACTCCAAGAAATTACCGCATATCTTCTGAATTTATTGATTTCCAATCTTTAAAATGTGTGCTTCTTCTGAGGAAACGCTGCTTATTTATTTCTTGCGTTGCGTAACGATTAGTTTTAACTACCATAGTATTAATAAGCTCTTCTGTAACAAAAAGTCTAAAGAAATCTAATGGCTTCTTACTCTTCATGTTTATCTTCAAACCAGTATCGAAAGTAAATTGAAATTGTTTTACAATATTCGGCTCATTTTTACATTGATTTGAATTTCTTGATGGATTTGTTTCAGAAGTTGTTTTGTCAGGCAAAATATTACTTATAAGATCTACCTGTTGAGCTTTGTTTTGATTTTGTCTATAAGCAAGACCACCCGTTGTTCTAGCTCTTTTCGGCGGCATTAAAAAATCTTCTGCATTGGCTGCTAGATGAATGTCTGTAAACTGATTGCCACCACTTTTTTCAGTATTATTATCTTCAGAACCTGATTCTGATACAGTCAAGCTCGAAGACGTAGTAGTATAAGCGAAAAATGAATCTGAATCTTCAATATCATCATCTTCACTATCCTCGCAATCTTCCATAATCATATGTGCTGATCCAATTGTGGAATATCTGTGTTGAGCTAATATGAGATAGATAAATTTATAAATTATCTATTTATAAAAAAGAAATTACTTATCTATAAAACACATTAACTATTATACTGTGGAAAAAAATTCGAAGCACACTAAAATGTTTTTTAAATATATTAAAAAACATTTTGTAAACGTTGTGTAAATTTTTTTCACATATTTTATAACATGCAGTATAATGTAGTTACCAAATATATTTTCGCTTCTAGCCTAAAAAACACATCAATTTAAAATTAAGAAAACAAAATTTAAACTACCTTTTTAACTCGTGATAACTCCAAATGTGCATGTGCATGTGCAAAAAAATTGAAACACTATTTATAATAATATTGCATCAAATAAGCTACATTACTATGTCTTTTCAAGACTTAATTGAGAACTTGAACGTTGTAATTAAGAAAAGTAAGATGCAATTGAGAAATACAACATGTAATTTAGAAGTCACAATATGTAATTAAGAAACACTCAATGTATTTAAGAAATTTTAAAATGTAATTGAGAAACCCAACATGTAAATAAGAAATCGCAATATGCAATTGGAAAAACAAAAGTTCTAATTAAGAAATCGTAATATGGAAATGAGAATACATTACTTGTAATTGCTAATTTACAATTTAAGCTTAAAGGTCATTATAAAAAATCTTCTTGTACATGCATTTTAATAAGTTAATAATATCAAGTTTATCATTTGTATGCACCAGCAATCCAGTAATACAGTAATGGAATTGAAAGATCATTGTGTGATTTGTCAATACACTAATAGCTTGGCGAAAAAGTTCTCACATATTTTTGTTCATAAGACTAACTTATTAATTTATGCTTAAAATTTATTCAAACAAAAAACAAGCTTGGCGATTGACTTTGTTTCGACGCCCAGACCTCGGCATGTCGGTTAATCGGTCTCCTTCTTCACGGAATATCTTGAACCAGTCTTGTGCTGCACGAATTGGCATTATTCCGTCTTCATAGGCCTCACAAATGTTTTGAGCAGCTTCAGAAGCGTTCAAATTCAACTTGAATTTAAAATTGAGCAGCAAACGTTTTCTTCTCGACTAAGTTTCATCTTGAGACAACTAAAGACAAATTATATATCAATAGATGTGCAAGAAATAGGGCTATCAGATGGTTGAAAAAAAATTAAAAAATATGTCAAGAAAAAAGTTACAGGCCAATACGCGAGAACTTTTCCGTCTTTATCTATTTATAATAGATTAACAATGTATTATAAATAGAAAGTCTATTATTAAATTGAATCCGTGCATTTATTTCACTAAATTTCCTTGAAAGATATGGAGTTACTACCAACCACAAATCCCTTTTTCATCACTTTTTTATTATATTGATAATATATTATTATTTATTGAAAACCAACCCATATGGCCACCTTGGCCAAATTAGGATCAAACATAATATTACAAGGTAAACTAAAGCAACAAAACTAAAAATGCAAATAACTTCTTTCTGATAATCTATATTATAAACATTTCTCAATTACAATTTTTATCTTCTCAATTACATCTTACAATTTCTTATTTACAACTTTCATGTTCTAAGTTACATCTTACGTTTCTCAATTACAACTTTCATCTTCTAAATTACATCTAACGTTTCTTAATTACATCTTCCATGTTCTAAATTACATCTTAAGTTTCTTAATTAGAACTTTTAAGTTCTCAATTACATTTTGATAAGGTGTAGTTACCGCAATGAGTTATGCTCATTACGGTGTTACGAGTAAACTCATACTTCGGCACTGGAGAAATAAATTTCTTCTCCATTACCAAAGTACGAGTATACTCGTAGTGCTTATTTTTTATCTGTTATATACAGAATAAAAAATGCTATAGAATTATTTTCAGATTCTGCCTTTGAACTTTGGAGGCCCTGGGCAAGATCAAAATGTGAGGCTCCCCTGATTTTTAATTATTTTTATTAAATTGTTATTATAGTCATGACTTCATTGAAACTTGACTTTACGAGCTTTAATATTAGCAAATGTTTCAACTAATGCACTAATATCTATGTTCTTTAACTCGTCAATTTCAATTGATATCTTAGCTAAGCCTGTAAGTCTACACTGTGACATATTTGACCTTAAGTAGGTTTTAATTAATTTAAGTTTTGAGAAACTTCTTTCTGCGGAAGCAACAGTGAGTGACAATGTCAATAAAATTCGCAATGCTATAACTAAATTTGGAAAAGATTGTTCGTAGTGATTTTCTAAAATAAACTTGATCAGTGCCTTAGGGAGCAATTTTCCTGGAACCATGCTGGATAATGCTTTGATTTCACCAATAATTGATTTGAAATCACATCTGAATGTCCATCTTCAGTTAAGACAACCTCTAAATCCTTGCTATGTTTCTTAAGTGCTTCAGTATTTTGGGTGACTTCTGGAATTTTATATAAGAATCCAAAAAGCTCAGAAAGTTCTTTCAGTTGATTAAATCAACTTGTTAAAGGTGATAGCACTTGATCTACCAGTACATTGAAAACTTCCACCATATACTGTGTTTCTGGATTTAAAATTGGTTCATCTGCGGATTCATACGAAAAAAGAGTTTTTTTCTTTCGGGGACAAACTGTGTTTTAGCTTCAAACTGAGGACTTACTTCTAATTCTTCTGCAATTTCCATAGCAAAAAGTTTGGCATCTTAAATTCCTTTATTACGAAAGTCATTAAAATACTTGAGTAGTTGGTAAATTTCGGTTTGTGCTGTTGATAGATCATAGTCTGGAGACTGCATTTTTTTGCTGACCAAATTTACTTGAAATAATATGTCATACCATACACTCAAGCTTACCATAAATGTAAATTTGGACATTTTCTTGGCAAGATTATTTGCCTGAAATTTGGCAGATGCACCATACTCTGAACTGTTAGCAATTTCAACTAGAGCATCATAAACTTTGGAATATTCATATTTTAATGTCTTTAAGCTTTCCACTCGAGACTCCCATCGAGTATCAGACAGTGACTTCAAAGTCTAAGTTTGCACTGATTTCATTAAAATGGCCCATCTGATATTAGAACTTGAGAAAAAGTCATAAGCTTCTTGTACCAAACCAAAAAATTACAATGCTTTTGAAGAAGATTTTGCAGCATCACATACCATCAAATTCAAATTGTGGGCACTACATGGCACAAAAAACGCTTTAGGGTTAATGTCTATTATTCTTTTTTTCACTCCAGAATCAATCCTTTTCATGTTTGCTTCATTATTATATGATTGAACTCGACAATTTAATATATCTAGACCTGCTTCTGTCAGATGTTTCAGGAAAGTTTCTGTTAAAACATCACCGGTTGTCCTATTTACATCAACAAATCCAATAAAATGCTCTTCAACAGCAAATAACTTGCAGTTGTAAAATCTAAGAACTAGGGTTAATTGTTCTTGGTGAGTTACGTCTGTAGTGCAATCCATAATTACTGAATAATATTTTGCATTCTGACAATTTAAGATTATAGATTTCTTTATCTCTGAACCCAAAAGTTGAATAATTTGGTTTTGAATGTTTTTGCCAAGATAGTGATCACTTACTTCGTGTGATTTAATTTTTCTTAGATGCTCTTGAAGTATTGGATCAAATTCTGAAATCATTTCAATCAAGCCCAAAAAATTTCCATTGCCTTTAGAAAATATTTTATTAGTGTGTCCTAGGAATGCTAAAATGTGAGATGTAAGAAATTTTATAACTGAAATTATTCTCTTCAAAATGTTTTGCAAATACTCCACTTCTAATTTGATTTTTTTTAAGTTGCATGCATTGACAATCTTATTTTTCTTCATTCTTGCAGCCAAATCCGTCCACTTTATAAAGGATTCCTTGTGGTTTACGGACTTCTCATGGTCCTTGAGATCTGATGTTATAAGCTTCCAATCAGAATATCCATTTTCAGTAAATTTTGTGCTCTTTTTTCCGATAGAAAATATTTTGCAAGGAAATATGCTGTTTGAATGCTTGGAATAAACTAACCATTTTCTTTCATAGGTTTCCCCATTTGGAAAATCCCCTTTATAATACATCACAGAGAATTTTTGTCCATGGTCATCTTTTGGAAAATCTCCCTCCTTCAGTTTTATAGGACCTTGTTGAACCAGAATTTCTCTAAATGAATTCATTAAGATTTTGGGCCAAAGAGCAGGATCCTCAATTCTGAAATGCAACAATTAAGGAAATTAGAATTTGATCTTTATAAGAGAAGAATTATTAATTGGTCCTGTATTAGTCGACACCCCTTGGTCCCGACTAATACGGGACCAAGGGTTGTCGGATAAGAGAAAAAATTGTCGGATAACAAGGATATAGAGAATGAAAAAAAAAATTTATATGCATTAGTAGGTTACAGTTCTTAATGTGATTATGCGTATTTATATTATTTAATTAACGAAAAACAAGCAAAAATATGCAAAATATCAATAGAAACTATGAAAAGGAAAGGTAAATTAACAAATAAATAAAAAAAGATGGGAAAAAAAAATTCCTTTCGGATAACCGAGTGACGGATAACAGGGACTGTACTGTTTTCATACAAAAATAATTTCCTACTTACTGTGATGTTGATGGAAACGTAATATTTTCTTCAACAAGATTGTTTTCTGGAACATAGAGGGGCTGTTGATCAGCTTTGGGTTGAGGGCCATAAATCCCATTATCATCTTTTTCAAGATGTATTGGACCTGGATTGTCTTCTCCATGATGATGAGGTAGGGTATCTGGATCATCTTCAAGCGCAGGAAGATTGTCAAGATCATCTTGAGGTTGTGGATCTTCAAGATGAGGGGTATCATCAGGATGAGGACGATGTTCAACTTTAGAAGTAGCGGTCTCTTGTGTATTTGCATCACGTGGCTTAAGGTGACGCAAAATTGGATTCTTCTGAGTGGCGAGGTATTTTTCTTACTCGAGTTTTCTTTTTCTCTTATTATGACTAGATTCAAACTTTTTCCCAGTCATAATTACTGTCTGATGAGTTTTGATGTAGCAAGCAATTTCCTTCTGCGCCAACAAGAATGGAGAAACAAAATAGAACTGACTGAGTAAAAGTAAAAAAGCCAAAGTAATTTGGAAAAACAAGTATATCCATAGTTATAGTATATTTATTCCGGTTGGTATGCTTTTCTCATTCAAATTGTTCAAATGTTCAAAGTTCGCAAATCCAAAAAAAAAGATTTGACAGACATGTAAAAATATTAATATTTTTATTAAAAAATATATATTCAAATTTTAAAATTATGAAGCCCTAAAAATCCTGAGGCCCCGGCAAAATCCAGAATGCCCCCCTCCCTCAAAGGCAGCCTCTGATTATTTTAGATTAAAAATATTTTATTTATTGAAATAATGAGAATAAAAGCGCGAAAAATAGCCTCAGCAAAAATTAATCATTGCAGATATTATGGCTCGGCAAAGAAACAAAGCATAGTTTAAAATAGCGCGGCAGCGAACGTGTTAACAGATAATAGTAATTAGCCTCGCGTTAAACTAATGCGCGTTTGTTTGACCTACAAGATGGTGTCAGAGTAACAATGTTTACACCGTGACGTTAATCGGACACCCTCTATAATATCATATTATAATCTAATATCATATAAGTCATATTATAAATATAAATTTTCAGAACACATGTTTTGTTATATCTTTTATCAATGCAATGGAAACTCAATCAACCAATATATTTCACACATAAAAAATACTGTTTACAATATAGTAAAAAAAATTCTACTTTTGTGAAGAAACAATGCAAATAGTAAAAAACAAATTCAAAGCCTCAGTAACCAAAAATACAATAAACGTATCCTAATAAACAGTTTTAATATAAAACTATTATTGCTTATAAAAAAATATCGTAAATGAATAGCACAATTTGCAAAAAATCCCGCTTTTCTACAAATATTTTAATGATGCCATACCCTAACCTACGTAATTAAACGAACATAACGGTAAATATAATGCTAAATTTTCACTAACCGTTTTGGTAATGTTATATTTTTAACAGTGTATATAGTATATACAGTGGTGGGAAAAGTAATAAATACACGACTTAAAATTTAGAAAAATAAATTTTAACTAATTGTACGTGAGGTTACATTTAACTCTAAATTTCTTTCAATAGTGTTGCTGGAGATAAAAGAATCCTTTATTAGCTTCACAAATATTTAATTTATCTCCTCAATAAGTTGCTTTTCTTTTTTGACCTCTAGTTTCCACATTTTTTTGTGGTTAAGGAGCGTTTTGAACTATTCCAACAGAACCCTCAGTTATTCTTGAAATCTCTCTATATGATTTTCAACTGTTTTTAAGTCTTTGAATTACTAAAAACTCAGCTGAAGTGCAATGCGATATTCAATTCGTCGTATCCTAAGTTGAAACTGTAAAAAATTGTTTTACTGATTTACATATTATTATCACAATCTCATATTTTTAAATATTAAAAATAATTGCAGGTTTAAAAAAAGTAAGGTAATACTTTCAACTTTAACAATATTTTTTACTTTAATTGTAAATAATTAGATGAAATATTAACAATATAGTAGGGGAAGTGGGGCACAGTGGATCGGATTTCTTCACTTTTTAAATTGAGCAAAAGTTAAAATATATATTTCATTTTTTTCAACGCAAAATGATTGAGATATAAGTCCTTCATGATAAGAAATCACTAAAACCAAAATATTTATTATCTAACGGCTCACAGAAAGGTTTAAAGTGAGATGTGTTACGTGATTCACTGTGTTCAAGCACTAGGGCACAGTGAACAAATGAACACAGCCGTGATTTAATGATCGTGAAAAGGGGCATAGCCAAATAACTTTGAGGCTGAGGGAGTAAAGACACTGTACACTATACTTTTGACATACTTTTATTAATTACCTTAGTATAAAATCGAAATAATAGGCATTTTGAAAATTGAGAATAAAAAAAAAGAACTTTATTGATTACAAATCTTATGAAAACATTAAAAAGTTAAAAACTTATTCAAATATTATTATCTATAACTTAAAACTAATAAATTCATTTTCATGTATTTGTGTATTAAAAAAGCATGAACTTAATCTTTAAGATCATTAATGGGCAATTGTGAATCAACCTGTTCACTGTGTCCAACTATAATAAATTAAGTTTAAGTCTTGGGATCTTGGACATATATCTTGGGACATGAGTGTTGTTAAAAGAAAAGTTAAACTAATTAAAGCATAAATATCAATAATCCAAATGAAAAACTTTAATTTTTATATTTATTTTAACCATGATCTCCATAACAAACATAAAGAAGTTAAAAAAAATTTACTTTAGTTAGCTAAAACAAAAATTGCCTACCAAAAACCGGTAGTCAAAAGTCATGTGGTAACAACTATAAATAAAGATGGCTGATATATGAGCAGATAAAATGATTACATTATCAAGATGAACAAAATTCTAATCTTTGATAAAATGCCTCTTATTCAGTGTGCCCCTCGATCCACTGTACACCAACTTCCCCTATATTAGAAAACTGTAAATAATTAATTGAACATGTATAGAACAATTATTAAACATACCATGATTCAAAATATACAGTAAAACAACTATAGGTGTAAAGCAACTGAGCTGCGTTCCTTCTTACATTATATATCGATAATTGTGTGGAATGGAATATTAAGTGCTCCTATGTATGCACTTTTTCGGTTTTGCGTTAACTATTAGAATTAATGAAAATGATTACAGAGACTCAAAAATAGACAAAGCCTCTAAAAAACTTCTTTTTAATTCAAATAAACATTTTTGTGTTTACAATGTACGTAATCTTTTACGATAATGTGCAGTTTTTTATTTTTATCAGCATTTGAGAGATTTAATTGCAACTAATAAGATTGGTACATTCAAAACGTAACACTGTTGCGCAAGTATTTAAAAGAGTTAATAAAATGAGCAATAATATGAAAATTATACAGTTATTAATAAAAGTAAAATATTATTGTTTTTTAATCAATTATGAGGAGGAAAATTTGGTTGCGATTTTTACTGACAAAAAGATTTGAATAATTTGATATTTTTTAAATTCAAAATTCTTTAACGTTTATTTCTTGAGAATTAATTTAAAGAGTGTTGTTTCTACCAAAGATATAACCACTTTAGTGACCTAGTATATATATATAGTATATTAGGATACAGCGAGAATTTCTGTTCATTCTTAAAGCTTAGGAAAAGATGTAATCTTATGTAAAATATTTTTTTTGATCTGACGAAGTTTTGATACCCAAATTTGCACTTATAGAAATTGAAAAAAAAATAAAATTTCATTTAAAAAAAATATGCCCTTCATTGTATTTTACAAAAATTAAATGCAAATAATATTTGCAGACAATTGCAAGTTTGTTTGATACTTGTTTAATAGTTATTATTTTGGATAGATCCTAAATGCAATGCAGATTTTGCACTTTTCAAGGGAACGAAGAGGGGCATTAAATTATTTTTTATAAAGTTTTAATGAATAAAAAGTTCTTTAGACTTTCTAGTTCTTCAGACTTTCTTATTTTGTTTTAGAAATTAAAAAGAAGTGGTGTTAGTGATGCGGTTTCAACAAAAAAAAGATTGTTTATTCCTATCTTACCCAAATGATATTTTGATAACACTATTAAAACACTATTAAAAAAATAATAAATAAGTCTATTGATAATAAAATTTAATAAAATTTATTTCTATGTTGAGCTCTAGCTCTAATATACCACCATCTTCTGCATCTGGTCCAACTACCGACATATATGCTACTGTCGCTTGTTTTACAGCACGCTCAGTACTTTGGGTATGAATTTTGAAAGAAGGAGTTATTAAAGGTGTCAATCTTAGCAATAACAACTTATTTTTAGTAAGCAAACAAGAAAAAACAGGTTCTTGAACTTCTTTTTTCTAATTAACTAGCTCTTGAAGAGCCGTTGCTGCAAAGTTCAGTTTTGGTATTATTCTTGGTCAAATTCGCATATCTCCAAAGATATCATTACCCCTTTGTTTCAAAGTATGGTCAACTGCAAAGTTGCGATCTTCTACATTATTACTGGATAACAAAAAGATTAAAATACTTTCATGGTTTGCATACCACGCTCCCAACTGGTAGAATGGAGTCGCAATTTCTTTTACCCTATCAGGCTGATTTAAAAGAATTCTCAATTGAAAAAGAATGTGGTTGGGAGCATCTTCAAGATCGTCTTTTACTTTTATGTCAAAAAAAAGTTTGAAGTAAAATTGTAAACAGAATTAAACAAGTAATTCTAGATTCTTCAAATTATGCTCAGTTAAGTCATGTTTCCTTGTCCACACAAAGACTATTCCATACCATTAATGAGCCTTTTGGCATTACTTAAGGAATCACATTGAATTTCTCTTAAATTAGGTGGTAGCACACCAATCCTAACTGCTTTACATAGCTGGTAGGATTATTTTTGATCTTTTGAAATATTTTTTAGTATTATTCCTAGAATGTTGACAAAGCTCTCTCTGTCTGGAAGGACCTTGAATTGAGGATTATACTCCATTTTATTAACACTAGAAAGAAATTTTCCCACAGGACCTACAAATCTAGTACTAAATGATGTTGCTCCATCAATTTCTTTTATTAGGTGACGCAAAAATAACTCATTTGAATAAAGCCTGCATATGGCCCAGTGACCTAACAGCTTTTTAAGATGCACCGCCTTTCGAGCCGCTGTTATAGCACCACCTTTCCAGCCGGTGTTAACTGAAGTACTACCTGCTCCAAGTACTAAACATGATTCAGTAAGATTATGTTGTTTTAGAAAAAATAAATACCTTCAAGTAATTTTTTAGCTTGCTTATCCGGATGAATAGGTACATCCGGGGTAAAATGAACAAGATATCAACCACCAGGTTCTAAATTCACGGTAATGTGTTGCTCTTTGATTATAATAGGATGTAACTGTGCGTTTGAATCATTTATCATTTCTCTTGTTGAATCTTTCCTTCCATCAAAGTAAACACCAATATTATCTGCATTTGGAAGTTTTAAATTATCATTTTCTATGCATTCACCATGGCTTTTTTCCTCGCTCTTATCAACTTAGAAGGATCGTAAGCAAGGTAAGAGGATTCAGGGGTGAGAAACCCTGCTTCAATTAGATCTTGTAGATAACTTGTAGCAATTGCTGTAGTTGCGGTAGCTGAAATTACAAACCTATGAAATAAAACTAGTTTATATTCATTTTTATTAACTCATCATCCAAGTATTTGCTGTTCAATAAAACAATAATATATATAATCACCTTATACTAGCCATGGCTGAGTTTTTTATTGACATGGTGTTTTTTCTTGACTTCTTATCTAAAAATCTTGTAACAAAGAAAGCATAGATGCCTAAATTTTCTTTTAGAAGTCTTTCAACCGACAATTTTATTTTATTATTTTGTTTTAAAGTAAAGTAAACATTAACTGGATCATATTTTTTATTGAGAAGAGAGCTAGGAGAAATACTTTTTAGATATTCTTTGCCTAATTCTACATCGTCTTTTTCTGTGACATAAAACCAAACACTTACAACTATTAATATTATTATTAATAATAATGTGCAATGATATTGACGAGTTTAGTAATTTGCTGAAAAAAAAACTAACTAGGGATAAAGATAGTGAGTGTACATATATATACTGATTTAGGGATAGGTGCAGTAGAGTATACATACAACGACTGATTTAGGGATAGGCACAGTGAAGTAAACACACATCAACTGAGGGTTTTAGTTTGGAGAGGCAGCATTCCAGTCCACTATTTCATTGTTCGGCAAAATACTAATACCATAAAATTTTTGCGAGTGGGATTTGATCTAGACAAAACCACTACAATCTTATAATGATTTTAAACGGTAGAGAGCTAAGTCAAAATCTATTTCAAAATCGATTCAGCGCTGCGTTCTTTATGAGAGTGTAATACATAAAAACAGGTTATGCTTATTTTATACTAATTTGATTTAATTTAATTTTAATAATGTCTAAATGTGAAAATTTGGGTATCAAGACATTTTCTAATCAAAAAGTGGTCTATAGCAAATCTACCGAAAGCTTAAATTTTATTTTTCTTCAAAAACATAAGAATCTCATTGTACCCTAGTGTGTATGTTTACCTGGTAATAAAGTATAAGTTATTTAACAATTACTTTATAATATATCTTAAATGATCAGAAACAAAAAGCTTCAAAAGTTTTTTTTTTGGCATACCCAATGTTTTGACCAATAAATTTTATTTATTTCAAAATAAATTTTGTTAAAAATGTTTATCTTATTATAAAAGCTTTATTATTAGTCTTGTCTAATGGCAAGATAGGTAAATGTTAAATGTTTATGTAAGTACAAGTGATGTATGGTATTAATTTTTTGTTTAGTTTTGTTAAAATACTATGATCTGTCGTCAATATTTCTTAAGACAATGTTTTGAAAAGAGTGACTGTTCCATTACACTAATTTAGGCAAGGTTTTTTATTGACCATCTTTTTTATTTTAGTTTGTTTTAATTCTGCTTTATTGTTGTTGATTTTTAGATTCGACTGGAACAGGTTGCTGGCAATACACCAGCGTCAATTATAAGCAAGACTTTAGTGAGATAATATCAAAAAAAGTTCAAGTTTATTTCGGTTTCAAATTTTTTTTTGACAGCTAAAAAAAAGTTTAAATGTATAAATATTGTGGTTAATTTGTTGTTTAATGGTAATTTCTGTCTTGCCTTTAATGTTATAATGCATGCAGTATACAATTGATTACAATATGTTTTAAAATTATTTATAATAACGTCAAGTAGATCTAAATCTTAACTTGAATGAACTTAGTTTGGGCTTATTTTCTTTGTGGTTTTGCACTGGCGACGGAAAGACTTCCGAAAAAAAATGTTGATCGACTAATAGGAGACCATTTATTCAAACCATTTATTATTAAGCATTTATTTCTTATTTACTTTTTTACTACTAATTATAATGAGTTGTAAAAAAGAAATAATGTGTTGAAAGCAAGTATTTTGATACTGTCAAACCATTCAGGCGAAAAAAGTTCCTAAAATAGACGCATCCAATACACGTTAAAAAACTGTTTTTTGATCGTTTATTAAAACCATGTTATCATTATTTCCTTTTGACAAAAAAAGCACCTAAAAGAAAAGGTTTCAAATGCACGTGTAAAAAAGTTTTCTGAACGTTCATATAAACCGATCATCGCCGTTTTATTTAGACTGAAAAAATACCAAAAATAAACGTTTCCTATGCATGACTAAAAAACGTTTTCTGAACGCTACCATGTCAACTATGGTAGTTCAAATCATTATGCTTGCACTTTCATTATTATTTTTTTAAAACATAAAACAAGACATTTTTAAAGTTTTGTGAATACTATATACATAACATATATAAAGATATTGATGTGTTCGGGTTATTGATGTGTTCGGGTATTTAGTAAAGTCTTCGCGTTTAAATACACATTAAAGAGACAACCTAACTTTTTTTTTATTTTCTTTAAAGTTAATTTACGGGGTGAGGGTCTAATAAGCTTTGGATGCATAGTGGGCCAGAATTTTTTTTCCGTGGCCAAAAGTCCCAAAAAAGTCAACTCTTCGAAACTTTTTTTTCTTTTAGTTTTGAAACAAAGGTCCTTTACTTTACTAAAAATGTATCCGTTTAATTACTTAATATAAAGGCAAGCACGCAAGAACCATTTATAACCCAGTGAAAAAGCGCGCATGGGATACGCGTGAATTTTTTCCATATGTAACCCATGTGGGTTTCATATGGTAATTCCCACATGGATTCCATATGGTAAATTCTATACGCGTGGGTTTTTACCATATGTAACTCATATGGGGATTATTATTTTGTCCCACATGGGTTTTATATGGTAAATCCTAAATGGGATATAGGTGGAAAATACTACATGTTATAGATCTTAAATGCCACATATTTAATCCAAATGGTATATAAGTAGTCAATACCAGATAAATGAAAGTCCGAATGCTTCTATGATAATTTTTAAAAATCATTTAATTTAAAAACTACTTAAAACGTAATTTAAAATTAATTAATCGAAGCTTTCAGAGAGGCTAAACTTAATCTGGTATTTGCTACTTTATCCCATTTGGGATTCAAAATGTGTAGCATTATTGATCTTTTACGTGTGATGTTTTCCACCTATAACCTATGTGGGATTTACCACAAACTATTATAACGAAATTTTGTAAAATTAAAAAACGCGTTGCAAAGTGAATTTACTTTAAAATAAATGCTATTAATAAGTACATTCAAAATAAATATTGATAGTATTATTTTTTCTTTTGCGATTTACACGCCGTCTTTAGTCGATTGAATTAATTAAGTAAATCGCTTCGGTTTGCACAATACCAAGATTTTTAGTATCTTCTAACTTTCTTCAAACATTTTCTTAAAAGAGAGTAAAAGAGAGAGAGTGAATGAGAGAGAGAGAGAGAGAGAGAGAGAGCAATTTTAATAAGGAACCTTATTGGTCGAGCAGTTTTAATTATTAGCCAGGTTTAAGTAATTAATGACTACAATTTGGTCTTTATTTCACAAATAATTATTTCCTAATTTATTACTTACAATGACTAATGTATTATGGGTAATTGAACCCATGTTATGGGTAATGAGCTTGAACCCATGAAGAGAATCCTGAAAAAAAATGATCAATTAGGATATGCCGTTAAACAAAAAAACAAAAAAAACAAAAAAAATGTAAAAACCTACTTTACAATGATGTAGACATTGGGTGCAATTGATACTGGATGCAAAAGTATCTTTACTTTTTCGTCACACATAATATAATATTCTAAAACTAATAAAAAAACATCTAAATTTCTATAAGTAAATATATTCTTTGATCATTGCCTTCATATCCTTTCTTATTTTTAACATTAAAAAATAAAATTGTTACAAAATTTCACTTTAAAACAAGTACTATTAACATTGTGATGATAATAGCATTAGGAAACTAGTATTTATGTATTATTATTATTATACTATAAATAAATAGTTCTTTAATTCATTTTATAAAATAGAGTCTTACAACTGATAATTAATGAAAATAAATAAAACTATAAAAATCATGTAAGCTTCATTTATTATTTCTAAATACTATATTAATGTTAGTCTACAAAGTTAAAACCAATTTAGAGCATCGTTATTAATTCTTTTCGCACGTCAACCTCTGTCTCTCGAATTTATAAAGTAGGTGGTCAAAGCTTGCTCAATAAATAGGTTCTCGGCATTACAATGATTTTTCTTACACTTTCTAAAGAGAAATATGACACATTGATTACTTTTTATACCTAAATCATAGAGTCATCTATGCATAATGATGTCAGATGATGACCCGGTTTATTGAACACCATTCCCTTTTATCAAGCTTGGTCAATTTTTTGCCACCTCCCATCGAAAATGATGTCAGCTTTTATTATCATATTATGATGGTATATAAGAATTTTTAATATAATATTAAAAATGCATACACCATTAATTTTTTTCTGGTTTAATTATACATTTATTCTCAAAAGCACTCAAATAAAGTAAAAAAAAAAAAAAATTGTTCTTTCAGATAAGCAAGCTTATTTCTGAATTTAAATTGTTTTTCCAATGATCCTTTACAGTTTTAAGCAGCAAAAGCAAGAAGTTTTTATACCACATTATTGGTGTAAATACTTTTAAAACCTGCTCATAGATAGCATAAATTTAAATATTTTACTTTTTTTTTAACTCAATTTTTTAATTGACATTGTTTTGGTCTCAACATCCCCTCCCCATTGTTAATTATTGTCAAACTTTTAAGCTCACACTGCCCCTCTACCTACTGGCATCATTTATATATATATATATTATTTTTACTTTATTTACGACAACTTTTGATATACAACAAAACCTTGCAAAGCTTACAATAATTCAGTTAAGATTCAATCTGAGTTATTGAAACGAAATAAATTTAACATCAATAGAAAAGTAAAGCTGTCGTCATTTAAAATAAAAAGGGTGTTGACAAAATATGTTGAAATTAAAATTAAGTTACTAATAAAATCACGTTCAACAATGACAAACATTCTTACTGTAGTAAGAATTAGTACTAATTAACAATTTTGAACAAATAAATATAAAATAGTGAAAAAACAATGAACAAATATGAAATTTAACTTGAACTTTAACTAAAACTTGAATTTGAATTAATTGGTACTAATTTGTTCAAGCATAACCTTAAAAAATAAGTTTATATAATAAATTATATGTATAACTAGTTACACATATAGTTAACTATCAGGAGTTATATGTATAACTATATGGATTTTAAATCATATTATTTTATTTATATATTACTTTAGATCATATTACTTTGAAAACTGGACCTAGAGGCTTTATTCCCATTAACACTGTGGTACTCCAGATTAAAAATTGAAAAGTTTCTGTAAATATCCTGTTTTTGTTCCTCAATGTAGTTCGTAAGTCCCTTAAGTCTTAAGGGCCCTAATATATCTAAAGTTAAAAGTTTAAGAGCCTGAAAAAAGTTACAGAAACCCATCTCCCCCCTATTTTTTTCTTTTTTAATAAAGAAAATAAGGAAATTCTTTGACTTTCAAATCTGCATTTATATATATATATATATATATATATATATATATATATATATATATATATATATATATATATATATATATATATATATATATATATATATATATATATATATATATATATATATATATATATATATATATATATATATATATATATATATATATATATATATATATATATATATATAGTATGCAGCAAGTAGTGGAACTTGCAAAAAAAATGTACAGCGAGTAGTGGAACTTGCAAAAAAAATTACAGTACAAAAATATAAAGTGAGTAGTGGAACTTGCAACTTCTTTGATAGACGGGTCTCGCTTACATTCACGTCGTGTCTATTGTTAACAGTGATTATTATATAGTTTCATTAATGGAATTTAATATCTTAATCATTAACTAAAAGCCAAGATGTAAACTAATTAAAATAATATTATAAAACATTTTTTGTTTTTAAAACTTTTTTCAGGTCAGAGGGGGAACCATCTATAACTATCACTAAGCATTATGTGATGTATTTTGAATTTTGGTAAAAGATGTTTTTATATTAAAGTTTATTATTTCAATTACATTTAAATATTTTTTGGAATCTTATTAAAAGTATAATTTTTTTTAGGTTGTAAAAGAGGGGGGGAGGGCAATGTCACGCCTCCTTTCCCATCTACACCCCTTGAAACAAAGGGTGCGCTGCAAGTGATGTTGTAAAGTAGTAAAACATAATTTTTGATTTGATACTAAATTTATTTTCAATTATGAATATAAATATTTATAAAAAAAAAGAGTCATTTTTGACAAAAGGGTGTTTGAAACCATCACCCTTACATCCACCCAAGGACAATGATAAGACTTCTATATTTGACTGTGGTCTGATAGCTAATTACAAAACATCTTGTATATAAAAATTTACATTTTCATTAAAAAAAAAAACACTTTTTTATAAATATTGTTAATCTTTATTGCCGGTATGGATGGTGATTTTGTGCCCCCTCTTCCCCCAGATGCGCCCGTAATCTAAAAACCTTTATAAATTTGTAGATAACTCTTGTATCAATCTTTTGATACCAAGATGTAAACTTTTGGATAAGAATTGATTAAGATTGATTATAATAGTTTTAGTTAATAAAAACTTTATTTTGACCACAGTTTCTTCAACAAATCCTAATATCAAAAAATCGGTACTTAAAACGTCATAACTTTTTGTAGGGTGGTTCAATTTTGAAAATTTTTTCTCTTTTAGAATATTGAAATGAAGCTCTTTTTAATGATATATAACAACCTAGAATTTGATGAATTTAAAAATTTCATGTAACATACCTACATTCGCTTCATCACTTTAAAAGTTATTTTCTATAAAACTTTTTACGAATAAGTATAAAGTGTTATACATTTTTGAAAGCATCATGTTATGTAGATTTTAGAACAAACTCATATCTTTAATTATATGGTTTTGTTTATTAATAACTAATTAAACTACAAAATGAGCTAGAAAATAAAAAATCTTAAAGTTTACCAATTTTTTTAGTAGTCACCCACGCTTCCCCACGCTTTATTTTTGTAATTGATTTGTAGCTTAGATGTCTATAAAATTGTTTTATTAAAAATCAGGTGCGGATACGTGCGGTTTCTAAAATTATAGATAAAAAAGTCAGAAAACAGAAAACCGCTTTTTATCGTGGTTTCAGACTATATCTGTTTATAACAGGGATGGCCAAATAGCGGCTCGCGAGTCGCGTGCGGCTCTTTTCAAAAGTTTAATTCGTTTACTTATAATAAAACTTGAATTATACATAGCCGGAAGACATATTGTTTGAAAAATGGATATAGCAAAAGGTGACAATAAAGCACTTTACAATAAAAGTAAGAAAAGAAAAATTGAAGATGAGAACAGATCATTTCATGGTCATTGGACAGAAAAATACGCATTTATTGAAAAAGAAAATAAACCTATGTGTTTATTTTGCAATATAATTTGCAATATAAAGCTATGTGTTTAACTTGCTCATAATGAGACATGTAATGTTAAACGTCACTATGAATATTATAGCTTCGAACATTGCAAAAAGTAAACATCTTTACATCGACGCAGAGTTTTTAAAAACAAAATCTTTTTGATGTGATCTCAGCTTTAGATCCTAATAATAGCAAAATTTAAAGGTTAATTTCAAATATTTCTGTTTCTCGATATACAACTGAAAGAAGAATATCTGAGATTTGTGTCGAAGTTGAACAGCATTTGTTAAATGACTTAAAAATTGTGAAGAATTCAGTTTAGCATTGAATGAATCAACAGATATTCAAGACAAGCCTCAAATGGCAGTATTTGTTAGATATGTAACATCAGATGTACTTGTGAAAGAAGAGTTGCTAGATTTAGTAGAGCTAAAAGACAACTCGTAGAATTGATTTAAAGGAAATGTCAAGTAGTGACGTTCTTTATAGGTTTGCAAAACTATTAGAACCAATTTTGATTCACATCGTCAAAGATTAAAATCTTTGACGATGTAAATTTTTTGCAAGATCTTTTATTTTTAACTGATGTAATGCAATATTTACAAAATCTGAATTTGTCGCTTCAGGGAAAAGAAAAAAATATATCTGATCTTGCTCAGATTATATTTAAATTCAAAAAAAATTGCTCTATATCAGTAAGATCTTACCTTGAAAACTTTTAATCATTCTCCTCAAATGAAGATGATTAATAATCTTAATCCTGCGATTCAGTATGATGATTATAAGGTTGAATCATGCCGGGAAAAACTACAGAGTTTGTTTAAAGACTTTCGAAACAGATTTAAAGATTTATATGCTCTTAAATCATCATTAGCATTTTTAGTAAATCCTTTTTTAATTGATATTATTAGTGATTGTTCTCCAATACCAGAAAATAAACTTGAAGAAACATCTCGGTTTGAAATGGAATTACTAGATCTCCAAGAAGATCAAAATTTTCAAATGCTGCATAAAACACTTACTTTATTGGATTTTTAGAAAATAGTTCCTGAAGTTAAGTATCCTAAACTAAAAAGAATTAGTATAAAACTTATTTCAATTTTTGGTTCAACATATACATGTGAATCTTTATTTTTGTCTATGAAATTTGTTAAATCAAAGTATCGTGCCATCTAACTAGTGAACATTTGTTACAGTTGCTTAGAATATCAACTACAAGCTTGAAACCAGATTTTTTTAAACTTACCAGTAGCGTTGAAAATCTTAGTGCCGAATAAAATTATAGTAAATTATGCAAGTTATTATACAAGAAGAATTTTCTAATGGTCTTTTACAAAAAATAATTGATGTTATAAAAAGAATCACTCTGTTATGTCTAATTTTTTGCTGAATGAAAAAAAGATATTTTTCAATTGTAAAAATAAAAGTAGTTTGAACTTAATTGAAGTTGATTGAATTTTTTTTTATTGTGTAGTCGTTTATTTATTTGATATTTTTCATTTTTTAGTAACTTATGTTATTAAGTGGTTATAAGCAAGTTTAATTTGAATAAAAGCAAGTTTAATTCAAATACATTAAAATATTTTTTTATCTAAAAGAAACCTTTTTATCTTTAGATTTTTATATCTTGCTTACAATTATTTTTATAAGGAAATTTATGGTTGTTGTAATTGTGTTAATTTATAAAAAAAATTATGATCTAGAGATGCTTTTTTAAGTTTTTTCTACAAATGGTTTTTTAGTGTGAATTAAAAGGAATCAGATTTTATGGAGCCGAGTTTATATTTAAAGAAAAGCTTTTACTTTATTTATTGTAAAAAAAACTAAATACTAAACATAAATTATGTACACACTAAGTTTATTTATAAAAGTACAATTTCCATTTAAAAAATCAATATATTGATGTATAAAAAATCTAAATTTACATACGCCAATTATTTTTTTTAAAGATGAAGTTGGCATAGCAACATGTTTATTGCGGCTTTTCAGCATACGTCATTATTTAAATGCGGCTCTCGCGTCTAAAATTCTGGCCAGCTGCTGTTATTATAGGTTGTTGTAGTTGAAATTAAAATCTAAATATACTCTTTACGGCCATCTATATTTAACAAATGTTGTAATGGAATACTAGTAAAACATGAACTTTTCTTAACAATGATAGATGGAAAAGTGGCTCAAGTATTAACAGATACGCCTTCTGCGTCTACGTGTAAAAAAGGTGAAGCTACACGACAAATAAACGATTTGACTAAAGTGTCTGCTAGGCTTGAAAATGTAAGTTTGTATTAATACGGTCCGTCCTCACTACATGCCGGATTTGGTGTATGGAAAAATACTACATATTTTCTACAACAAGTCTTTCCAAAACATGGTCAGCTAAAAGTAAAGAAAAATTTCATGAGCAGCTAGGGTTAACCGTCAACAAACCGAAACAAGTAAGTGGTTATACCAATGATGGCAATACTTCTAGGAAATTTTTTTACAATGCAAGCTGCTCTTCTGAAATCACTGGAGTAAATAAAAATTTGATTAAGCGCCTTTACATAATTCTACATGCTCTCTTCATAAATGCTGAAAGTTTTGGTGCATATACTACAGAAACTGCCCACATTTATGTGAGTAATTATACCTTGAACTATATGCCGCCTTCAGTACACAAAATTTTGTTTCATGGAGAAAATATCATAAAACATTTTATAGTACTGCCTATTGGTCAACTTTCAGAAGACGCGCAAAAAAAAAAGGAAAATTATTTTTAAAAAGTTCAAAAAGTACGTGTTTGTTTTTAGTTTTGAGTTTAGCTAAAAGCTCGTACAAATGTTTTTTCTATATATTTTTTAATATGAATACATTTTCCAATTAAATAAGCATTTTATGTATTTTTCGCTGTTTCGAATACTTTCAAATTTTCTACATGTAACTAAAAAGAACATGTTTATTTAAAAATAAGATGAATAATGAAAATTTTGAATTTTTTGATTATTATTTACAAATTTTAAACTGAAATTTTTTTTTATAAAATATATTTCTTTAGAAGCGTCATATATTACTTTACATTTATGCAACATTTCAACACTTAATCTTTAATAACAAAAAAGTAATTGATTTTTGATCCAAAACAGACCTTTATTTTCCACTGTGCCTCGCCGCAATCCAATGTCAATTTTAAAATTAAAGATTTTTTAAGTTTCCAACCATCAAATAAATTCCCATGTAAATTCCACAAGAAACCCATGTGGGATTTTCCATGTAAGTAAATGCCATATGGTTCCCACATGTAACCTATCTGAAATTACCCACATGAGTTTGAAGTGACAAATTTCCATACGGATACCACATGGGAAAATCCGTCCCACCCCAAGTAGCAAACAATATTGGCGCAATATTGGCGCGATATTGTTTACAATATTGGCGCAATATTGTAAACTATATCGCGCCAATATTGTAATGTCAACATTTTGCCAATATTGGCCAATATTGGCGATACAATATTGCGCCAATATTGTTAAATCAATATTGGCCAATATTGGCGGTACAATATTGCGCCAATATTGTTAAATCAATATTGGCCAATATTGGCAAAATGTTGACATTGCAATATTGGCGCGATATAGTTTACAATATTGGCACAATATTGTAAATAATATTACGCCAATATTGGGGATTTAATACTGACCAATATTGGCGTAATATAGTTTACAATATTATGCCAATATTGTAAACTATTGTATTGTCTGTTATAAATTTTTATTTTATATGTATATTTTAATAAAATACAATATTGTATTTTATTAAAATACTGTACTATAGTACCAATTTGCGTTATTCTTTTGGGTTAAGCAATTAATTGTTTAGCCCAAAAGAATAACGAATACTATTAGATTGTAAACTTGAGTTAATGTCAAGGAGGCAACAATATAGGAACCCTTCTAAAAAACAAGATTTTTAAAATCTAATAATAAATTTATTAATGGTTATATCCAACTGATACAAATGAAAAAAAGAAAGAAAATCAAAATATAACAAAATATAACAATCAACGCTATTTAAAAACACTTTTCTTTATATATATATATATATATATATATATATATATATATATATATATATATATATATATATATATATATATATATATATATATATATATATATATATATATATATATATATATATATATATATACATACATATATATATACACACTATTGCATTATAGTCTCACTATCAAATAGTGGACATTGAACTTCAATATCTTGTCGAAAATCATTTTCATCGCTCAATAGTGGACGTGGCTCAGTTGTGGTTCTATTCTTTCTTCCACCGTCTCTATCAATGGCCGTGGCCAGAAAGCTACCAATTCTTTCTTTAATGTTTTTGTCATTAGCATTTTCAAACTTTTTTTTTATGGCAGCTGTAAACAAATTTAAATTTAATAATGGTAAATAAAACATAAATAAAATGTAATTTTACATATTATTAAATTTGTAAATTAAAGGAATAAGAGGATAAATAATTATTTAAATTACCTATAACCACCTTGCATGACGTAAGTGCCGAAAATGATTTCTTTTGTTTTCTGCCATACAATGAATATAGCAAACATACTTCTTTGGCCATTAGCTGTTTTAAGATAGCCGTAGTGAGTTGCTTATAATCGTCTCCTCCAACCGATGCAAGGAAGTTCATCTTAAATAATAAAAAAAAAAACCACATAATATTTAAGAAAAAATAAAAAATAAATGTAATTGATTTTGAAAAAGATGAATGGTTACATAAATGTGTGTGTTTCATACAGGTTTCCAAATGTGACAATATGATTATATATAATGTGATATTTAAATATGATATAGAAGAAAAAAAGCAATTTGTTACTAATAGACCCATGAGGTCAACCTGATTTGCAGATCAAGATGGCAAATTTTCATAAATGTTTTATTAAGTGATAATAACACTAGGAAAAAAACCGTACAAAATTCCTTTCAGGTTTATGAGCTTCTCATACCCTTACCCACAGTTATACAATATTAACAGATTTTTCATTCACCAGCATTGGTTGTCTTTGCTACACACAAAAGCGGGCCCTAAAGTTGCTAAAGTGGGGCTCCATATGACTCTAAGATTAGTAGACTCATTGCTCTACTAAATGAGCTAATTGTGCATAAAAGTTAAAAATCACAACACAATTTAGTAAGTATACTTTATATAAAGCATTTTATTCCATATCTAAAATAAATGTATCGTATATATAAATGTAAGGTAATTTTAAATGCACATGGAACTGTTTCTAAAAACTATTGAATTCTTTGATACATACCAAAGATTCATAGGTGTCTTTATTCCTTAATTTTTCATCCAGGTCTAGAAGATCTTTTTCCTCTCTAACCGGCAAATAATTCCATTGCATTGATGGGGATGGTCCTGCTATGCTATGATTGCAAACTGTAGGAGGCAACACTAAACCTTTTTCTAAATTGATTAGACGAGTGTTTATTTTTTTCAAATCATATTGAATGCCCACAAGCAGATCTAAACTTTTCTTCTCAAACGCTGCAATAAAATATGTAAAATGACATAAATAAGAATGATTGATTATGACTTAAATAAAAAGCAAATAGATTAGATCTAAGAACACACGAAAAAAAAAGGAAAAAAAAAGGTATAAACAGTACATTCAATTAAACATTCAAATAAATAACCCAACTATGTAATTCTTTACCAGCAAATCGGGTGCCTAAAGCAGCCACAACAGTAGCCAAGCTCTGGTCAGGAGAGGGAGATATTGGTTGATAATGGTTCGATATAGATGGTTCAATATATTGAACAGCATTACAACTTGCTAACTTTTTAGCTGGAGGCACGGGATATTCGTCGTCACTTTCAACGGCCGTTTCAGCACTTGATGTAAATTCTAATGTTTCCATCTGTTCTAAAGCAGTTTCATAACTGTCTAAAAATATATAAAGTAAAGATGAATATAGCTGTTCACATCATTAGCATCTTGCACAAATGTAACCTAAAAGACAAAGCAAGACTAAACACTAAAACAAGCAAAAATGACATAGTAAACAACGACAATTACCAGAATAATAAAGAATTCTTATTTTCAGATGTTTCCAGTTACTTTCAGGAGTAAGTGTGGCTTCCCGAATTGCAGCTGAAAGGCGAGATGATCGTAAGTGATTTGGCCAACACACCAAACTTTCACTGATCAGCCATGACGAACAGATAACGTCCATGGCACACATACCTTTTTTTTTTTCATCAAGAAATTCAGCAACAGCAAATTTTTTAAACTTGGTTGCCATCCTTAATTTAACCGTACAATATGTGTATATAAATAAAAAAAATTCAAAAAATTCAAAAAGTAATATAATTAAATAAGTAATTTTTTAAGTTTAGTGGTTCCACACTTGTGTGATCAGCGTAATTAAGGAAAGAGCCGAAAAAAATAAAACTGTTTAGGTTCTATCTTTTTTGGGTGCATTCTTATTGGTTCATTTTTTTTAATCATGAAACTCAGTTTTATTTTGTTTTAAAATGTTTGGTGATTTTAATTTCTACGAGTTTCAAGTTTTAGCTAATTACAATGGGGCAAGAGTTTTAAATGTTTTCACGGTATATGGAAAGGTAAATCATGAGGTGATTTATCAAATATTTTAATGCTGGAAACAAGGAGACTATATACTCTTCAATAAAAGAGACATTTTCAGATTGAAAATATTTAAAACATTTGTTTGAACTGTTTTATGCTGCCCTTCCGTGTTATATATTTCAGTGATTTTATTTTGTTTGATTCTTGGATTGAAAAAAGATTTACAAAAAATAATAAATTATATATGAAAAGCCTATCTACTTTTAAAAAATATATAACATTAAGAGTTTAAGAAACGCTATTCGTTAGGATCTCTCCTTAACTACGCTGAGATGCAACACTAAAAAAAATAAAAATTAATCGGTACTATTTAATTTCATATTCATTTTTAAATAAAAAAAAAGAGTTTGTTAACTTGCATATTGCAGTAAATGTACAGTGAATTGTATAAATTTGCTTTTTAAGATAAAAAAAACTACTGTAAACTTAAACTCAATCTGAAAGCAAAATCTACTTTAGTGAATAAATTATTATCTCTTTCTATAAAATAATGAAATATATAACATTAGAATAGCGTCCTAACATTTCAAGTACGTCTAGTGGCCCCAATGAAGTAAAGCAAAACTAACAAAATAATTTTCTCTAGGTAATAATAGGCATTTTTTCAGTATAGAAGTTATTGGAAAAGCAAAAAATTGATCAGATAGTTGACTAACTCTAAAAACATTGAGCAAAGAAGATTCACAAGGATAGGTGTAGAAATTTTCTTTTAGTCCAAAAACACGTGTAATTATCATAACATCGTCAGCATCAATAACATTTTCAATAAGGACAACTTTTCCATTATCAAGTAAAGCACAGTTGTTGGAATTTGCAGAAAAATATGAGAAACCAGCATAT
This sequence comes from Hydra vulgaris, assembly GCF_038396675.1. NCBI lineage: Eukaryota > Metazoa > Cnidaria > Hydrozoa > Anthoathecata > Hydridae > Hydra > Hydra vulgaris. Next base: position 32,206,328 of record NC_088932.1, on the reverse strand, counting down.
TCAACCTTTAGATATTGCTTTCCATAGTATCCTAACGTAGGGCCGTTGCTGTGTATCCTTTTCAAACTTGCTATCAGGTTCATGTTGCGACTAACATATGTGTTGCTATCAACTCTTTCTGACAAACGTCGACACAACTGCTGCAGTGGCATGTGACCACTTCTTAACAATTGTTTCATAATGCCTAAAGCATTTTCAAAAGGAAATGCACTGTACTCATCAAGTGAACCATACTGTCTTACGTCATCACAAATGTGACAAAGGCTATGCATTGTATAGGTTATGGAACTGCTGCCATATAATTCTGGCATTTGCATGACAAATATGTTTAACAACTTTTCTGCATAATCAACATGCGTCCAACACATATTTGGATTAGCTAAAATACTAATTGCAACATGCAATAACATAAAATGCTGGTACAGATTATTGGTAAGATGGCTTCGTAATACAAGAGGCCCAAGGTAGCACAAAAATAACCGAAACTCTGTGGCTTTCCATCGATCAATGTCCTTTAGTGATCTTGGCTTACGTGCAAATTCAACAGTAACATTAGCTGCAAAATTTTTCAAGCCATTTGAAATTATATCTGCAATTAGCGTGCTTATTTTTACAGCACGTTTTCCACGAATCCAATGCAGAAGTAATCTTCGTGTGGCACCAAGACAAACTAGATGCATATATTCTAGTGGGAATTGAGAGATGTGACCAATATTAAGCTCTAACAATGGGGATACTGCATCTGGTTTGTGATGCTGAACTTGTTGGAATAAAGCAAATGAAGCATCTGTTCTCTTCAATGCATTTATATCAGGAAATACAGTTCTATTATCTACCCTAGTTCCCTTTTGAATGCATCGCTCACAACCATAAAACCCATTATGTCCTTTAATACATTTAACAAAAGCACGTGCCGGTGCATCACACACAAAGCCTTTAGCATGCACGGTAAAGTGATTTTCACCTATAAATAAACCTTGTTCCTTCAAAACATTGAATTCAGCTACAAAACTAGCTAGAAAAATAGCTGAACTTTTTGGTTTGCTGTTGCCACAAAATATGCTAACTACAAACGGTTTATAAATATTGTCGCCAAGTGTAACACTGCAAAGTATTGGCCAAAACTGTTTTCCCGAGCTCTTATACAAAGGCAATCCATCAATGCTAAACAATAAATTGACTTTGCAGCTTTTAATGCCGTTAAACACTAGTAAATTAGTTAACTGATGTTTCAAACCAAAATAAACAAACTCTGCTTTTTGCCCATACATGTCTTGCATGATAATAATGTCAGAACTGCTTTTTGTTTTTAATAACGTTCTACTATCTTTGGGCAAATCTGGATGTTGTTTTGACAAGATCTTTAGTAAGTCTGATAGAGCACTATGTGTTACGTTGTGTTTGACTGACCAGCAAACAAGCAGTTCTTTCAAAGTAACCTCATCCTCAGCCTCTTCATTGTCACTGGAACAAGAAGGATAATAGCCTTGCTCATCATCAGTTACATTACAGTCATCATCGGCTTTGATAGTCAAATTTGAGGATTGGTTTTCATCAAAATGTGATATGTCACCAAACTCAACATTTAAGGATTTTAATGTATCTTCAACCATACAATTGTTATAAGAGTTTTGAGATAACATATTATGATTAATAGATTCATCACTAAAGTTTTTTGCTTTTTCAAAGTCACAGTTAAGTAATTCATTCCTATTATCAGCATTACTTGCTGAGTGAATTTCACTTAAATGTTGCTTAACTACTCTTTTAATATAATGTGATTTAGCAGATCGAGTTGAACTTATTGATTTTTTCATTACCTATAAAATTGCATGACACTATAGCATTAAAAAAAAGTAAAATAAAATAATGTATATATATATATATATATATATATATATATATATATATATATATATATATATATATATATATATATATATATATATATATTCAATATATTATACCAAAAAAACAAATATAGGCAGTATTACAAAATTGTAATTGGTTATACATAAATTGAAAACCTTATAATAGTTAGCAAATAAAGAAATTAGATTAGAAATGAAGAGTAGATTAACCTAAATCTAAATTTAATAATACTTTATTTAAAATTTATTAATTTAAGAACTTAGTAATGTGTAAATAATTTACTAAATTATATGACGTATTTATTACTTAATTGAATATCTTTAACAGTAAATAGAATGCAAAAACTATATCTTACAAATGTAACCAACTCAAAGTATTTTCATATAAAAGTAAACTTACTATTTCAATTTTGATACTTATATTATAGCAATATTTATCCACTTCTTCTCGTGATGCAATCCGTTTTAAATTGATTACAACCACGTCTTCTCGTGATACAATCCGTAAATTTTCAACTAAAAGGATTTCTTTACTTTTACCACTTCTTCTCGTGATACAATCTGTTTCAAAATAAGTTACAACCACTTCTTCTCGTGATTCAATCTGTAAATGTTTAATTAAGAGTACTGTGGACATGAAGGGACAAAACCAAAGGACTTTATGAATATCAGATAATGTTACGCATGCGTACCAATATGTAAATTGGCAATATTGGCCAATATTGGAATAATAATAACGAAACAATATTGGGCCAATATTGGCAAACAATATTGCACCAATATTCGCGTAGCAATATTAGCCAATATTGGCATGCCAATATTGCGCCAATATTGGCATTCCAATATTAGTAAAACAATATTGGCGTAATATTGGTATGCTAATATTGGCCAATATTGATATGCCAATATTGGCGCAATATTGTTTGCCAATATTGGCGCAATATTGTATATCTTGGCCAAGATTGGCCAAGATACCCAATATCGCGCCAATATCGCGCCAATATTGTTTGCTACTTGGGACGTATATCCCATCAATCCCACACCCATGTGGGAAGCGGTTTTATTTTTCACTAGCTTAATAAGGTTATAAGGTAGCTTAATAAGGTAAAAAATTAATGAGCCCAACCCCGTTTTTCTTATAAATGCTTACAACTTTACAATGAGAAGTTATAAAGAATTGAACATTAATTGTAACTAAAAACAAAGGTTTTGAAAATTTTTATATTTTTACCATTTACTAAAACATATTGGTTTAAAACGACCATATAAAGAATAAGTATAGAGATGGTCAAGGCCAGATTAAAGAGCCTTGAGGCTGAGAGTCAAAAAATATTTGGGGCCCCATTCCTAAAAAAGTGTATTTAAAAATGAATGCAAAATATATATAATTACTTTTTTATTTAAATAGAAACTTTTCTTGCTTTCACATTTGCAAAATCAATTATAACATCTTGAAAATTTATATTTTTTAACAGTGTTTTTTCAATTGTCATTAAACAAAGAGCACTTAAACGATCATTTAGTATTGAGGAACGGAGATCATTCTTAACTATTGCCATTTTTGAAAATGCTCTCTTTGCACTACAATTAGTAATGGGAAGAATAAGAAAAATCTGATAGCGATGTCAACATTGGGAAAAACCGATTCTAATTTATTCCTACGAATTGTTTGTAAACATTCAAGCGCTGATATATTTTTCTCATTTGCCATGAACTTGGAAAACTGAATAATTTCATCAGGGAATTGCGTATCTAAGTCTGGAGGATAAATCGTACACAAGGATTTGGCAGCAGCAACAATGACAGGAATGGTCATAATCTGAAAACTAGTTAGAAAACCAAACTTTCTCTCAGCAGACTCGTAAGCAAAAAGCCTTTTTTTAAGCACATTTTCAACTTGTCTATGATTGGAAAAAAATACTTGATTTTAAATTTTTCATTGCCACTAAGAACCGCTTCATTCTTGCTATTTTCACCAAACCCTAATTTGCGCGTCTTCTTTCTTTTATTTTCATGGTTGTACTTATTAGGAATAATGCTTGAGAACCTTTTAGCGCTTTCTTGAATGTCGAGAAAATTATCACGAACTGACGTCACATATTCCAAAAGAGATTTAAGCAATCGAACACCAAGATCCAGATTTGCAGTTTTGTCCTGAAGTTTCATACTAGTAGCATCAAATTGTAACATTATTCTGTGCCATAGCTCCGTCATAAAAGCAACAAAGTTTTCATTTTTTTTAAAAGTGCAGTGGTTTCGTTTTGTGTCTGACGTTTTTCATCTTTATCCAGAATAATTGATTCTAATGTCTTAAGGATATGATTGTAATTTGAATGTAAAACTTTAGTAGAAATGGCTCTTGATGACCACCTTGTCCCACTCAGGCTTTTAATGGTAACTTTCCTGTACTTTCCAGCACCACCTACAAGACCTGAACAAACTATCTGCCATTTGTGAGTTGAAGAAGCACAAAAGTTATACAGCGACTGGAGAAACCCAAAGAAATCGGATGCAGCCTCACAGCTGTTAACAGCATTTACGCCAACTAAATTTAGAGAATGTTCTGCACATGCAATAAATTCAATGTTTGGGTTACTCATTTTTCAGTTGTGCTTGCAGGCCTTTGTATTTTCCTGACATGTTAGATGCATTGTCGTATGACTGACCACAAGCATCTTTAATATTTAAGCCAAGCTTATCTAATGTTTTCTTGACAGCATCTGCCATAGCCTTTCCGCTATGTCCGAATAAAGATTCAAACCCAATAAATCTTTCTTCCACAACAGCTTCCTCGCTCACATATCGAAGGATTATTGCAAGTTGGTCACAGTGTGAAGTGTCAGTTGATGAGTCAACAATCAGTGAAAAGTATTTAGCACTGGCAATTTCACTGCTAATGGAATTTAGAACTTTTTTTTTCATTATTGAAAATTTTCATTACTGAAGTCACCTATTTCTTCTTAATCACCTCTAAGAGCTAGATCTCGACTGCACAAAAACTTTAAGCATTCAACAACTCTTCTCAGAACTTCCCTCCAGTAACGCTTTTCATCCTCCAACTGCTGTTTTAAATGAACATCAATTTTTCCTTTTAGTGTAACTTTTCCAAAATAGCACTGGACTGCATCAGAATGCTGCGTGCTTTGTTCGTGTCTATGTATAGAACGCAGTCCATGTGCCCAGTCGTTGAATCCAAAACTGAAATTGTCGCCTGAATCTTGAAAAAGCAAGCAGAAGAAACAAAATATTTTTCCTGTGAATGGTGAATAAATAAGCCAGTCTCCCAAACATTGATTCTCCACTAATGCTTTATCAGGAGATCGGAAAAAATTAGTCAAATTAGGGATTTTTTTTTTAATGTTGTTAGCTGTCTGTCACATTTTTTTTCAGTTTGCGTTTTAAATTTCCGCTTAGATATTTTCTGTACATTATTGTCCAATTATTGCAAAAATAACTGTAATCTTAATTTATAATTCTTTAGTGGTAAAAAAAAAAAAGGTGAAAAACTAATATTTCAAAAAATATATAAAGTATTTAATACATATTTACCAATAAATATAAAAAATAAAAAAACAAACAACTGTTAATTTAAGTGATATTATTTGTTCTCAAATAAAATAAAATTTAACTTGCATCCGTTTATTTCACTTTTTCAAGTGACTAAAAAAAGATAAAAATTGTTCGAACTTTTTTCCAATACAGTTCGAACGTGTTCAAGTTCAAGCTTTTTTTTAAAGTTTAAAGTTTTTATTTTTAATTACATAAGAAATTAATGGAATTAATTTGATTAGAAATTATCAAAATTAATTTCCTTAGAAATTAATAAAATTAATTTAGAATGTCAAGTCATATATAATAAAAAAATAATACAAACGTTAAAAATCGGGGGCCCCACTGATATCTAAATTTTTGGGGGCCGGGCGCCTAGGCTCCCAGGAACCCGGGTTATTCCGGCATTCTGGAGATGCTTCAAGGTGGAATAGACTAGTGGAATAAAGTTACCAAGACCAGTATTCACGGGTCCGGGCATCTAGTATGCATAATATTTATATAATTTATAATATGAAAATGTCCCTATCCAATTGTATAAAATACATTTATATGATATATATTTATACAAATAAAGTGGTGATAATATGATATTATATACAAATTGAAATAGTTAAAAAACTTTGCCTTTTTTTTCCACGTCAAACATCTACGTAAAACGCTACGAGTGAGTATTCCTGTAAAACAAAATCCCAGTATATCATTCCATTTTGAATATCTTTTGCTTACTCATGGTCTTTGCCATCAAATTTGCGCCTAATTAAGTTCCAGTAAAAAAATAACTCTGTAACCTGCATTAATATTGTCACGCTGAAGGCGAAAATAAAATTGAGCACCATCTGCAATACACCTCGTAGTTTTTTTTAGATGCCCCAATAGTTTGGCTAAACTTTAAACTCCTTTTAGTTTGCTTTGATTTTCAAAATTTGGTTGAATCTGAAAAAATAAAACATCTTTTGAAAAAGTATTTCTTTATTTATTTAAAAAGAAAATTGCAGGAGCAGGTGTTTCTATAGTAAAGAAGTCACAAGCATTTCAAAAAATCACTCGGAACTGAATTTTTAAAATCATTATGCAGAATCAACATTGAACTGCATTGAAACTTTAAAAAAAAAAGAACAAAAAAATCTCTTTTTATATTTACAAAATAAGTTATATGGTTTAAATATTATTTTACTTACTAACTTTGATGAGCTTTTTTATCAGATTAAACTGGCTCAACCAACGATTAGCCTGATCTAAAATAGGAATTAAGTTTGATCTCTGAAATTGTCAATACACTTTGAATTTTTCTTCAAGTGTCGAGTATTTCTTTAACTTTCTTTTTTTGCAGTTTTTCTCGTGTAATACTAATTAAATATTTTCATTGAGATTTCTTTAAAGCTTTATTGAGCACAAGCTGTAGAGTGTCGACAGTATAACTTTGAAATTAAATTATGCTCATACTTTTAGCAACTTCAGCTGCCAAGACTGCTTTCGAACTGTACCCTGTAGAGAAGCCATCCTTGTCTTGAATATTTTGTTAACGGGAAACAATTCAAAATGATTTTAAAATGTCTTGCTGCAATAGTGGTCTATTCTCTTAACAATAGCGACCTGTTCATTAATTGGTCAGTGTTACTATATTACAGTAATATTAAATGGTCTATACTACTATATACAGTAATACTAAATGGCCTACTCTGTAATAATCCTATTTAGTACTCTAAGAATTTAGTGCTCCAATAATTTGGTTCTCCAATAATTTGCAGTTCTTTGTACAATTGGAAATACCTGTTCCCTATTTGGTAAAACCCATGGAAAATGGCGCGTCAAAAGATATCCGATCACTAACCAGAACTCAAATTTCTATTGATGTATTAAGCAAGTGTATTGGCAATTACATAGATTTGAATATAGGAATAGAGAGTTTATTTGCTAACAAAAATATTGCTCCGATAAATTTCAGTTGTATCCAATTTTTTCTTTAATAGTAAATACAGTGTCTCAAAAAATTATCCGACCAAACACTTTTTTAAATATTTTTCCTAAAAAAAGTGCTGTATTTTCGTAAATTTAGACTTTTTTGGTTAACTCAAGATTAATAAAAATAAAAGAACATGTTTTTAAATAGATTTTCTTTATTTCATTGTAAAATATGAATCACAAAGTTTTCAGTCTTTAAATAAATGAACTTAGGTCGTTTTTTTATTGTCAAAAAAATATTCGACCAAACGCATTATTTGTTCCATAATAAATTATTATATAACAAAACAATTATTTTAATACTTTGTTGGGCCTCCCTTTGCTTGGATTACAGCTTCTAGACGTCTAGGCATTGATTCAACTAAAGATTTTGTTTCTTCTGATTGAATCTTTTCCCAGGCTTCTTCAATTGCCACTTTGAGGTTTTCTTTTTTGGAAAATGACCGATCTCCAATTTTTCGGTCTACAATTTCCCACAAATGTTCAATGGGATTAAGGTCCGGTGATTGTGCAGGCCATTCCAAGACCTCAACATTATTTTCAGCAAACCACTCCTTTGTTTTAGTGGCACAATGCTTGGGATCGTTATCTTGCTGAAATGTAAAATCAGATCCCAGCCGAAGTTTTCGAGCAGATGACTTCAAATTTTGCTTTAATATGTTTCTGTATTGCACCTGATCCATTATAGTATCAATAAATTGGAGTTTTCCAACACCCTTCCAAGCCATTGAACCCCATACCATCACGTTACCGCCACCATACTTGACAGTTCCTCTCACGCAGCCCAAGCATTGTGCCACTAAAACAAAGGAGTGGTTTGCTGAAAATAATGTTGAGGTCTTGGAATGGCCTGCACAATCACCGGACCTTAATCCCATTGAACATTTGTGGGAAATTGTAAACCGAAAAATTGGAGATCGGTCATTTTCCAAAAAAGAAAACCTCAAAGTGGCAATTGAAGAAGCCTGGGAAAAGATTCAATCAGAAGAAACAAAATCTTTAGTCGAATCAATGCCTAGACGTCTAGAAGCTGTAATCCAAGCAAAGGGAGGCCCAACAAAGTATTAAAATAATTGTTTTGTTATATAATAATTTATTATGGAACAAATAATGCGTTTGGTCGAATATTTTTTTGACAATAAAAAAACAACCTAAGTTCATTTATTTAAAGACTGAAAACTTTGTGATTCATATTTTACATTGAAATAAAGAAAATCTATTTAAAAACATGTTCTTTTATTTTTATTAATCTTGAGTTAACCAAAAAAGTCTAAATTTACGAAAATACAGCACTTTTTTTAGGAAAAATATTTAAAAAAGTGTTTGGTCGGATAATTTTTTGAGACACTGTATAATATCTTTTCATTTGTTGCTAAAATCTTTGGTTGCAAACAGTTTTAATACGGTTCGTTCATTTGCCATTGAGTCTACACTTTCTTTTTTTTTGCGCGTGTGAAATTCAAATAAAAAATCATATCAGATCAGCAATAACTGATTTCAAACCAAATGCTAGAAATAGCCCAGTCCACTTCTACAAACTTTGTTAGACGCTCAAATGGTTTTTTGAACTAGAAAAAAAAATTACCGTGTTAGAGAAAGTTTTAGACAATAAAGTTTGTTGCATTTGTTGTAGATGCAAGAATTTTATACACAAAGAATGATGATGATAGAAATTAATTACTTTTTTTTTTTTTACTATTTTTTTGCAATTTTTATTCACGCAAGATTTGTGGTAAATCTTTAAACCTTAAATGTTTATAACTTGCTTCATATTCGGAATTGCAATTCTCTAACAACATCGATTATCTAATTAATAATAAACATTTTTAAATGTAAATCATTATTTTTTCTTAGTTATGTTGTAAATTTATTTGTTCCTACTAATTCGTAGATCAAGGTTTCACCAATTTATAATTGTTTTGAAACTTTAATAAATAAGAAAGCTCTTTTATAATAATTCAAGTATAAAATACAACACAATTTAAAAAAAATGATATATAAATAATATATAACTGATAAAAAATAATCATTAAAAATTATTGAAAGGTATGTAGCGTTTAAAAATATATTATATGCCCAATAATAAGCTCAAAATAAGCTGATTAACCTTAGAATAACCCTATTTGAATTTATGTTAAAGTTGTTGTTTGAATTTATGTATTTATTGTATTTATGTTTAAGTTGTTGCTGATATGATATTGATAAAAATTGTATTACAGAGTTTATGCAAAATATAATACATATTTAAAGAAAATTTAAAACATTATTTTAGTAAAATATAAAACATAATTTAAAGAAAAAAAACAACAAATTTTAAGAAAATATAAAACAAATTTTAAGAAAGCATAAGACAAATTTATATAATTATAAAACAATTTAAAAAAAAAAAATTAAACAAATTTTAAGAAAATATAAAACATTTAGTTTAATTACGTAAATACCTGATGAAACTTTGGAATTTATGAAGATTATTTGAGGAGTGGACTTGCAAAACCAGATAGTTCACTTTTTTTTCATTCTGATATAGTGGCAAAAAATGTTTTTAAAAAATTAAAAAAATTAAAAGCTAAGCAATAGATATTATTAAAAGAATGTTGAAGAAAAAAAATTGAAAATCGTGCTCTTTTGATCTTATTTTTATTACAAAATTAAAAACTGTTTTATCTGGTTTTGCATGCCAATTAATTTTTTTAATCTGGTTTTGATCGAAAATTTATTTCTAACTGGTTTTCAAAAAAGCTTTATGAAGTCAACTTGACTAGTGACGATTTTAATAATCAATATAAATGTGCAAAACTTCCCTCTGCCTTAGAAACTAAGTAATTTTAATGCTTGATATGTTTATAGGATTGATGAATTTAAAACTCAACTGTAACTGTTTAAATATGGCTTTTATAATTTTAGTGAGTTATTTTATATGTGATTTTTTTCTTAAATAACGTCCTCCAGTTTTTTAAAATGTTTTTAAAACAGAATGTTGATTAGATAAAATATTTGTCTTGTTTTACATCGACAATAAGATTTTTTTTAAACTGGTTTTGGCACGGACTAAATAATTTAAGGCAGGTAAATTGTTATTAAAATAGTGGCTTATAAATTTAATTTTTATTTGTAAAGATGTAGGAGTATTAGTACTACAAAAAAAAATTGTCTTTTTTTTTTAAAAGTGAATTTTCTGGTTGTGCAAGTCCACTCCTCATTTATAATACTTATAATATGGTGAATAACGTTCGTTATAATTTTAAGTTTATATAAGTAAAATGAAAAACAGAAAAAATTATTATATTAAATAAATATATTCAGAGAAAATTTTTTAAAAGCGATACAAATGAAAAAAAATCTAGAGTTTTCATTGTCTTCGTACTTCTTTATGATGTACTAACGTAAATAAATCGTACTTCTTTATGATGTACTAACGAAAGCGAATGTAGTCAAGTCTTTCAAAAAAATCGGTTGCAATTACTCTTCTATTAACATAAACGTTGAATATTACATCGTTTAGTGGGTTTCTAGTCGAATAAACAGTAAGAAATAGTTAGTAATAATACAATAATGTAATACAAGATAAAAAAACAACTTTTAGAAAGTCATAGTTTAATTCATATCTGAATTTTAATATAATATGCTAGTAGTAGTAGCTTGCCAGTAGCGCTATATATAAATAAATATATATATATATAAAAAATAGCGCTATATATAAAGGCTACTAAAATGTAATAGGTCTATTTGTAGATTTAATTAAATAAAATTAGAATTAAGCTAGAAACATTTTACGTGTAAAATTAATAGGGATAAATGTGGAAGAACCCTATTTTGCTCTATTGAAACTTCCTCATTATAGTGTGGCACATTAAAATGCATTATAATCAAAACTGGGTTGATTTTATAGTTAAATTAAGACCTTATTTGTTGAAAAATATTTCATTTGTTGATAAAAAGATACTATTCAGATACAAGGGAAGATTTAGTTCAAAACTTTTATTATTAAGTACTAGTTTCTTAAGTCGTAAGTTAAAAAAATTACATAAAAGAGATGCTAAAATTTGTATTTGCCACTTAATCTGCACTTTTGTGTAAAAATTTGTATTTTACAACTTGATTTGCTGACTGGAATTAGATAAGGGAATATCGCTTAAGAATAATCTATTTCATCCAGAGAGGTTTATTTTTCCGACATTAACGTCTAATTTATTGAAAGCATGCAAACTTTCACCAACAGGTTTACATATAGATGAAATTATACAAAGCGCTAAGAACGCTTTGCAAACTTTCCGTGAGACACTATATTATGCTATTTAACGTTATTTAATCAAAAATAAGTTACCATAAAAAAAAAAGTTACCTTTTTTAATAAATATGTAATAATTAAATTAACATAAATAACACTGATAATAAAATAGGAAATGCTCTTGTTGTAAACGATAAAATACTGTTTTAAAGCGTTCATGCTCCATTTGTGTGAACAAATTTCATTGGATTTTACAAATTACTGCTTTTAGACCAAAACCGTATACTATAATTAATATATAACTAACAGATTTTAAACCAATTTTTTTTAAAAAGTAACTTGAAAAACTAAAAGGTGGTTGGTTTTTAATTTTTTTTTTTTTGAAAGTTAATATTTATAATTTAAGAACCTCTCAAAAGGAACCCAATATTCGCTTAATAGGTGTGAAAAAACCACGTCATCACATATTAAGTGTAACTATTAGTAGAAATTTTGATTGTAAATATAAATAAATGATATGATTTTAGCAATGAAAATGTTGAACCATTTAACCTTTAAACCATTTTTTGATATGTCAAAACTGCCTAAATAAGTATATTTATTGTAAATATATAATAAACAAAATATAAAATAGGGGATGTTGGGACACAGTGGATCGGATTTCCTTATTTTTCAAATTGAGCAAAACTTAAAATATGTACTTTATTTTTTTCAACGCGAAATAATTGAGATCTACAACTTTCATGATAAGAAGTCACTAAAACCAAAGTATTCTTCACCTAACGGTTCACAGAAAGATTTAAAGTGAGTTGCGTTACGTGACTCACTGTGCCCCAGTACTGGGGCACACTGAATAAATGAACACAGTCGTGAATTAATGATCGTGAATAGGGCATAGCCAAATAAATTTGAGGCTGAAGGAGTAAAGACACTGTACACTATACTTTTGGCATACTTTTATTTATTAACTTAGTACAAAATCGAAATAATAGACATTTTGAAAATTGAGAATAAAAAAAAAAAACTTTATTGATAAAAAACTTGTTATCAATAAAATTCTTTTATGAATAAAACTTGTTATCAATAAAAACTTGTTATCAATAAAATTGATAACAAAACTGGTTATCAAAAGAATTCAAAAATGTTAAAAAATTAAAAACTTATTTAAATATTATTATTTATCACTTGAAACTAACAAATTCAGTTTCATGTAGTTTGTTTGTTAAAAGACATGATTTTAATATTTAAGATCATTAATAGGCTATGGTAAATCAACCAATATCACTGTACCTCGATTCACTGTGCCCTACCATAACAAATAAAGTTTAAGTTTAATTCTTGGGACATAAATGTTGTTAAAGGAAAAGCTAATCTACTAAAAGGAAGCATAAATATCAATAATCCGAATGAAAAACTTCAACTTTTAAAATTATTTCAACTATGATATCCATAACAAACATAAGGAAGGTAAGAATATTAACTTTAGTTAGCTAAAAACAAAAATTACCTACTAAAAACCGGTAGTTAAAAATTGTGGTAACAACTATGAATAAAGATTGCTGATATATGAGCACAAAAATGATTACATTATCAAGATGAACAAAATTCTAATCTTTGAGAAAATGCCGCTTAATAATATGCCCCTCGATCAATTGTACTCCAACTTCCCCTATATAAGTGTGTATAAAATACATAAGTATTGTCCGTGTCAGATAGTTAGATCTACAAAAACTTGAACCTACTGATTTGATTGACAAAAAAAACATCAACCAAAAAGTAAAAATCATTATCAGACGCCATACTGTGGTCTTTATTGTTTTCAACCGGTTATAGTCTTTTTTATTTTCGACCGATTTTAATTTCAACCGTTTTATTGGATTTTCATACTTAACCAATTTTGGATAAATTGTTTTTCAACCGATTATAGGTGATTTCTATTTCAACCAACAAGCTTTTCTTTTAAACCTTTATTTAAATACATTGCTCCTTCGGCGCAGCGGAGTGTATATACATTAACTGGTAAAACCGTGAGCGTAGTGAATGGAGTGTTTTGGCTTGGGCAGGCATTCTTTTATTTAAAAGAAAATTTTTTTTCCTAATGTTTTAGATAATTAAAAATTAGGATCAGTTGCATTTTCATGCCTGCCTTGGTCATTGTATTCTTATGCCGGTAAAAACGTATAACTTTTTTTTTGTACCTTGAATATGTTATTTTTTGTTGCGTTACACTTTAAAAATAAATCTATGCCTTAATAAAAACAAAAAAATACATCTTTTTTTTTATCTGGTTATTAAGATGCTCTAAGAAGATTGAACAGCTTTATCACGTTAAAATTGAGAAAATTAACAGACTTTTCCTTGATGTTTTTCCAAACTTTGATATAATTCAAATATAGTTCAAGAGTAAATCAAAATTGTGACAAATATTGATATAATTATAAATAAACTTAACTTAAACAAAAGAGAACTGCGTAATGCATTTAATAATGTCAGTATCTACCATCATGATGCTTTAGTAGAATGATATCTTCTGCTAAAGCATCATGACATATATACACATCTATAAAGTGGATAATTATCAAAAGATAAAATGATAGTCAAAATTATAAGAGAATATATTATGGTTGATTTTTCAATAATTTTGAATTTAGTGATACTGATTCTGAACCCAATACAGTGACTGTATTGGGAAATGCATAGCCATCATCAAAGTGTTCATGATACAAATGATTAAAAAAGAATGTGATTGGTGTACTTTGGCGGCAGAGTGTTTTTAAAAAGGAGAGTTATACAAATTAAAACGCAAATTTAAGAACTGGTGCTGAATTCAGGTAAAATGCTTACCCAATCCATTAGAATAGGTACTGCATATGCTTGCTAAAAAACAGTTTAGATATGGTTTGTTCATTTTCCATAAAGCCTATGTACAATTTGTTCCTTGAAACGTGTAATCGATTTCTTTATTTTATGCGAAATTCAAATTAAAAATTTATATGAGCTTTGCTGGAAAGAGACCGGTCCATTGCTTCCGACTTAATAGATGTCCAAGAAAAGAACTTTTAAACTAAGGATGAAATGTATTGTGAAATAATGGAAACATTATTTCACAATACATTTCTCCTTCTTAACGAGGAAGAATAAAAGTGTTTTTTTAGTGCTATTAGCAATATTTTTGCAATTTCTTAGTTACATCAATTTTCTAATTTATACAAATCTTTTTTAATTATTAATATTAGTTTTTCTTTTTTATGTTGTAAATTTATTTATTCCAATTGAATCGCAGATACAGATTTCATTAATTTATTAATGTTTTGTAACTTCTATAAATAAGAAAATTCTTTTTTTATAATTTAAATATGATGCACCTAACTCAATTAATAAAAAATTAATATATAAATAGTATATAGCTGATAAAAAATAATTATAAATAGATATTGATACTAGGGCCAACGACATGGGTTTCGAAGTGGGGAGGGGGTACAATTGTCCATTTTTAAAAAAAGTCTTCTATATCTAAAATTTTCTTAAAAAAAATAAAAAGGTCCTTTAGAAAAAAAGCGGGCTCCCCCCCCCCTTCTTGTTTCGTCAGCCCTGGATACGTATAATATTAAAACTGCTATTGATGAAAATTGTATTAAACAAACAAAAATTAGAAATACTTATATTGTTATTAATCTTTGTTTTTACATATCCAGTTAGTAAGTGTTATACAAAGTTTTAAGTTTTTTGTTGTTTGTATTATTAATATTGGCGGTGAAGACAAAATGGGCCACAAAGAAAGGTAAAACTAACCCAATTGAAAATTTTAGAGTTTATTTAGATATGGTATGTATCTTACTAATTGCATGCATTCAGCTTTAACTAATTGCAAGCTTTAACTAATTGCAACTCATCTTCAACTAATTGCATGCATTCAGCTTTAAGTAAGAGTTTTTCCTTTGCTTAAGTATTTTTTTTTTTTCTGATGTAGATTAGTTGAATTTTGAAGAACTATCGTAAAAACATCCAAAGTTTTGTTTGCCTTCGAAATCGTCCTTTTTTATAATATACCAAAGCGAATGTAATCCAATCTTTAAATACCTTGATTGCAATTGTTTGTCTATTAATGAATTTTTTAATTTTAACGTTGAAAAGTGTATTTTTAGTTGCATAAACACTTATAAATTATAAGAAATAATACATCTATATCATAAAAGGTAAATAATATATGAATATATTATGAGGATTATTGTGTAATTTTTTTTGTTATTATAAAATTAATATATATGTATTATTATTATATTATAAAAAATTTAATATATTGAACACTGTACAAATCAAGTTTAACAAATTTTTCATGTAATAAGTTTTTGCTATTATTAATAATGACTTTATTAAATTTTTATTTAAAATTGTGTATACACGTAATTTATGTGTATATACAATAAAATGGCAAACATGCAAACCATAACGATACGTATTCAAACAAGTTTCTAATGTGCTGGATTACAACTCAATGTGCTGGTTGGGTAACTTGAAAATCGTTTTCTTTGGAAAGATGGGGGAGAGGGGTGTATCAAACCCCCACGCCACCTGTAGATTTACTCCTAGTTTTCATAACTCATCTTAAAATAAGTCCTTACCAAATTAAATATCGTGAAAAAAATATTTCCTTTATTAGGAAATATTTTTTTCATACTTTGAATAAAAACAAAACTTTGTCTAAAACCATACTTTGTTGAGTTTTAAGTCTGAATTGAAACGGCATTTACATAAGGGGTCTTTTATAAAGTACGTACGCAGGTATGGGGGAGGGTGTTACCCAAAAAAGTATGAATGCGTACAAGGGATGGAGGGTTGAGACAGTGAGTAGGTACGCAGTTTGACTGATCCTTCGTCAAGTAGAGAGATTGAGATCTCTCTACTAAAACTTTATTTATTTTTTTATTAACAAAAGCATTAAATTTCCCAAGTCTAAAAGTCAGAATAACATTATTTAACAGAGTAAGCTTGATGTAGAATTAACTGAAGTTATTTGTTTTCAAGGCCTTGAAAATTTTTCTTGTTGTGAAAAGCGAGAGGGAAGGTCAATTTTGTAATAAAGGATGCGTATGGACGTTGAAGAAGGGGGAGAGGGTCGTTGAAAGCAGTTGCATACAATGGGAAGGTTTGTATGGTTTTACTGCGTTGGTACTTTGTGGGTGACCACCAACATAGACTTAATTATATCTTTTTCAAAAATATTTTAAAACTCTCAAAGTATACTATTTAAAATCATCATAAAACTATCTTTGCATTACTTTAGCACTTGCTACTAAAAAAAAATTATTTGTTGAAAAATCTTTAATACATATTTATACTTTCTTTTTTATAATAAAATTCAATTTTTTGTTGATTTATAACTTTTGTAGATGACACTACTTTGTTGTATTTTAGTTTTTATTATATTTCCTAATTTATTCCATGGAAATATTATTTGCTGAAGTATTTTGCTAGAGCTTTGTTTGAATTAGCCATTTTATCTTTTATTTATTATGTATTAACATTTTTTAATTGTTGAAAAAACCACATGTGTAACAAGGCTCGGTGATAAGACAACTTGTCTTCTCCTTGCACCCGCCAGGTTTTGTATTGCTGTAATTTTTTATTGTAAATTTTAAAAACGGCAATTAAATTAATATTAATAAAAAAAGTTATCTACAATATTATATTGTAGATCACTTTGGTCAATAATACACATATTTATTTTGTAAATATTGAACACATTCAAAATTAACATGTGTCTCTAAGGAGGCAACAATATAATCAAATATTTGAGAATATTTTAATTCAAGAAGCTTTGATATGATGATGCAACAACGATTCTTAAATTTAAAAGATTATTTAAGCAGCTTACCAAAACGATTTTGAAATGCTTATAAATGACAAGAGTCATATTTATAAGTCATGGTGATTATTGTGTAATTAATTATATATTATAATTAATACATAAAAAAAAAAACTTAAAAAAAATAAACTGATTTTAATGAAGACAATTTTTCAGACATTAAAAAGATAAAAAAAGAATGCTTTTTTTAAAAAAATAACAAAAAGTTATTTTTGTTTGTAACAACTATCTTTTATAGATATATACTTCTTGCACAAATCCGAAATCTCAATAATTGAGATTTCGGATTTGTGCAAGAATAAGGCCTCTGCAGATTTCAGTATGACGTTTTCAGTGACGTCTTTGTGTAGACAAAAATACAATGTTAGATATAATATTGCTTCAAGTTATAATAAGTTTTAAATTATCTTTACTCAACCCATCTTTTGAAAACAAATTGAAAAATAATGAAAAGCCATCAGAATAATCTTTTTGTTTTTTGATTTCTACCAGACAAAATAGATTTGAATTTTTTGTTTGTTTATTTTGACTTTGATGACGATGTGTCTTTTTTCTGCTTTAGAAAATAAAAATTTCGTTCGGTTCCGGGTTGCAGCCAAATTATAGCGCCAGTCGTAATTAATTATTTTAGATTGTCTTAGTTTATAGATGTTAAGTTTAAAGAAGTTGGCATTCTTGCTTATTAAAATAGTTTTTATGGCGAGGTTTTCTCTTTTATATTTTAAAACAATACTCATAATCAAAAAAATAAAATAAAAGTAGTATTATAATTAAAATAAAAGTAATATTAACTAAAAATTTTAATTTTTTATTTTTACAACTTCCCGCCGCTAGCGATAGCAGGTAAAAAATACATATCGGACATAGTTAGAGGCGATTCTATTAATGAAATGAAGGGGAGGGGTGTATCGTCAAAAAGTACCGACTGGCTTTTTTAAAAAAAAAAAAAAGCTCCCTAAATGATGTCAAATACCCAACTAGCCAACTAAATTTGTAAAAAAATCTATTAGAACTTGGAAATCACCTTCTTTGGGGGCGGGGGGAGGAGAGGTACACCCCCCACCCCTCGTAAAATCGCCTCTGGACATAGTACGAAACATTTTGAATGTCTTCATGATTGATGAATTACAGATGAATTGTTGTCGCTCTGGGAAACGGTAAAACGAATATTCTATTGAGGCATTTATAAAGTTTATTGCAAGTAAGGAGTCGTCCATAAAGTACGTACGCTTTTTTTTGTCTACACCCCCGCCCCCCGCATTTTGCAATACGCTTTTTTGAGTACCCTCCACTTCCCTATAAGTACCTACCCTTTTAACCTATTTATCTAACATTTTATGGTATTTTTTTTAATTTAGAGTCTCCTTTCATATATAATCAGCCTACTGCCCTCCCATCTCATGTACGCTTTTTGCAGACCCCCTCTTCCCCTCCGAGCGTATGTATTTTATGGACGATCCCTAAGTATAGTAGCTATCACATTAGAGTGCGTTATTTTTCAAAGTTCATACACTGTTATTATTAATTAAATTTACACTACCCCTTAATAGATGAACTTTTTCTTTGTATCAACTAAATAATAAATAATAATAAACTATTTTTAGTTGCTGTTCGAAGGCATTGCAAAACTGCAACAGAAAAAGATGTTAACAAAGCCATCGCTGCTTCACTGCATAACTCAGCAGATCGTGGTGGTAAACGTATGCATCGAGAGAAGAGCAAATAAATAAATTTAATGAAATGTTCTTGGATAAATATGTGTTAGTGAATAAAGTTTTAATGAAAGTATATTATTTTGCACCTAAAGCTCACACACAGAGAAACAAACACACTAAAAGAGAACGAAAGCCGCACTATACTTTTACAGGAAAATTTAACGTATATATATATATATATATATATATATATATATATATATATATATATATATATATATATATTATATATATATATATATATTATATACATATATATATACGTTAAATTTTTTTCTAAAGTATGTCAACCTGATAAAGAAGCGAAATTATATAAAAACTTTAAAAATAATAATCAAATTACATAAAAAACATTTCTAAAAAAAATTAAAAATGTTGACTTTTTTTATTTTCATCGTAAAAACAATAGTTTTTAGGCGATTATATCTTTAAAAAATATTTTTATGTAAATTGATTATTATTTTATAATAACTTTTTTTTCAAAATATTAGGGACCTGTCAAATTTTTAAGAGTCTTGAGGCACCCATAAAAAAAATTTTTATTCAAAAATATGTATATATATATATATATATATATATAAAATATATGTATATATAATATATATATATATATTATTATTATATATATATATCATTATTATATATCATTATATATTATATTATATATCATTATGGTGATATATATATTATTATTATTATATATATATCATTATATATTATATACCATTATGGTGATATATATATATATACATATATATATATATATATATATATATATATATATATATATATATATATATATATATATATATATATATATATATATATATATATATATATATATATATATATATTAACATAATGACTTTTTATATAAGTTTTTTTTCACACCGTGTCCACGTTAAATTTTCCTGTAAAGGTATTGTGTGGCTTTCGTTTTTTTTTAGTATGGTTGTGAACAATAAAAGCATAATAATTAAACGTGGGCCGCACCAACACCGCCACATAAAGAGGAGTGGTACATATATGGCTAACATATGCTTCCCACACGTAGACCACATGAAACTCACGCACAAATAAAGTGTGGCGTTTGCTCTTCGTATTATAGAGAACCCATTTTCTGAATAAGATGATGTAAAATTTGATAAATTAAAATATTTCCCTTTAAAAAAAATTATAGTCAAGTTTTTATCGGCGTTATAAATTTTCTTTCTTTTTTTGAAAAATGGGCATAAAACTCTCAGAAGTGAACTTTGCTAATAACTTGAATAAAATTTAAATAAATAAAAACTTATCTTTGTATAACACTTTGCGGCGGTCAAGAAACTTTTTTCCAAATTAGGCTTGCTATTTGCCGTAAAAAAGTATGCGTTAAAAACATAAGCGATAAACTATGTGGCTAAATAAAACACTTATTGTTAACTTGGTAAATGGAGCTTTTACTTATTAGTTATTTAATTAAATAAATCTTAGTTCTATTGTTAACTTGGTAAATCTTAGTATAGCTATAGAATTATTAGTATTCATATTTTATTCGTAGATCAACACTTGACATATGTTAAAAATTGGAACGTATTTATTTGCATCGAAACTTTTTAACTTACTTACCAACTCATTCGTCACACATTCCGCGGTCTTGAGATGTTGGCATTTATTTCTATATTAAAAGAGTTTGACGCAAATCACTTTAACAGATTTATTCCGAGACAGAGTTCAGCAGATTAACATAAGAACCTTTTTAGTCAATTGGAAATAAATTTTTTCTGCTTAGTCGAAATTTCAAATTGCTGATACATTTGAAACACTGTCATCTCAAACTAAGTTTCCTTTATCTCAATCACCAGAATCGGTGCCGGTAAATCAACCCTAAAGTCAACTAACCTGCAACAACTCATGAATATTGAATTAATTTCTATTATTTAAAAAGAAATTCAAAATGAAGTTAAAAACAATTGCATAAAAACAATCAGCCGAATTGCTTTCCGCACCATTGCAGCAAATGTTTTGCAACCGATGTTGCAACGATGGCAAGGAGAATGTATCAATTAAAAAAAATCGAGAGAATTAATAATGCTGACAGCAAAAAAGTAACTTCAACAAGCAGTGACGGATCCAAGATAGAAGGGAAAAGGGAGGAGGGGGAGAGGGTTATGCATCCCCCTGCCTCACCAGAATCTAAAAGTCCTAAAAGATCTTAGAAATGAAGGTCCTTTTTTTTTAGGAGACGCAATTGTGATACAAAATACAAAAAGATTTCAACATCCCTTCCCCCACTAAAAATTCCTGGACCCATTGTCAACAAGTCAAAATAGTGGATGGTAGTGCGGAAATTCAAAATGTTTTGTTTTGTCAAATAAACTGGGCAAAGTATTGGCTTAGTTTAGTCAATTTATCTTTAAATCTGTACAAAAAAATTCGAAAAAAAAAAATTCAAAAATATACTTTGTACAGAGGTGCACGAAAATATTTTTATTTTATCTTCATTTATGTTCTGAGCTTTAAAACAAATATATTATCGATTTAACAAGTATGCATAGGGTGCCGTCATTTTAGTCAATGACGTTTAAGTACATCTTTGAATTAAATTTGTATTTACCAATTTTTGTATCTTTTTTTGAAAAAGAAAAAAAATACAATCATTGTTCCAAAATATTTAAATGTAGTTTAACATCTTTATAATAATTCCATAATTAAATAATTACTGATACAATTTATCTTTAAATCTGTACAAAAATATTCGAAAAAAAAAAATTCAAAAATATACTTTGTACAGAGGTGCACGAAAATATTTTTATTTTATCTTCATTTATGTTCTGAGCTTTAAAACAAATATATTATCGATTTAACAAGTATGCATAGGGTGCCGTCATTTTTGTTTTCGATATTCTAAAGATTTTACATAATTATCAACGTCAGAGTTCAAAACTCTTGCGTCAATCAACATTTCCTTTAAACCATAGTCAACAGCGTGCGCAAACTTAGCTGTGCTGAGCTTTTTTTTACTCAAGAGACTTCTTTGTGTAAAAAAAATTAGTTAATGTGATTATAAATTATATCTATAACCTTTAATTGCAATCAAAAGTAAAAAAACAAGTTATACACAACAAAATAAATAACATAAGATTTCCTTGCTTAAAAACAAGTATTTTTTACATAGTTTTGACAAACTAAAACTTTAACTGACTTAACTGCGTCTATATTACTCTGTTAAAGTTAAGATGTGCGTTGTTTATATAGTAAAAAGAAGTATGTTGTAATAAACAATTTAAACTTAAAAATTTAAAGATTAGTTTGCTTTTATTTTCATATTTTCCACAGACTTAAATGAAGTGATGTTTACTATTTCGATCATTTTACCATGACGTAAATATGGTAATGTATACTTTCCTTCAACATAACATAAGTAAGAAATTTTACTCCTCGCCTCCCCCCCGCCCCCCCCCCCCCCCACACACACACTCGCACACAGATACATAGATATATATATATATATATATATATGTATATATATATATATATATATATATATATATATATATATATATATATATATATATAATATATATTATGTTATACTCTCTTATATATATATATATATATAAGAGAGTATAACATAATAATATAAAGTATGTATATACAAACTAGGGGTTAAAGTTTAACAATGATGTAAAATTCATTTTACATCATTGTTAAATAATAAAGTTTAACTGGTCTGTAAAATTCATTTTTTTGTGTGATGAACTTTTAGCGTTCACTTCCAAAAAGAGTCAAAAAATGTTTTCAAAAAATTTATTTGCTTGTTCTTAGATTTTTGTACAGAATATTTTGAGCAGTTTAATAAAAATATTAGTAAAAAATATTGTCGTTTTAGCATTTTCAATTTTTCTTTTTTTTGCCCTTTATAATATCCTAAAAAAATATGTTATGCTGCTTTATTTTTACAAAAAAATGTTCAATAAAAATTTTGAAAAAATAAACAATTGATTTAAACCAACAAAACAACTTATGAGTTCTTTTATAAACTGTTATTTAAAAAGCCAAAATTATCAATATTTTCACATCTGAATAACAAAAAGCTTAAAAGACAGTTACTTTTTAAGTAGAAAAGCATTTAGCTTGTTGATTTTTGTTTATTCAATGTATTAACTCAGAATTTTAACCTCAATTAACGCCTTCCTTGATCATAAGTACATTTGATAGAAACTCGCATTAGACCACAATGTATTCAACAAATCCAAACAGGTTGTTGCAAAACTTTCATTAAAACACAGGACTTAAAGACGTTTAAACTACGACTTTCTGGTGACTAGACGTCTTTTACATGCCGAGACGTTTTTACAGGAGGGGTGTGTGTTTGTGTGTGTGTGGGGGAGGGGAGGGGGTAGAGGGATGTTACACCCTCCCCCTCCTCCAAAATAGTGATTTTCAAGTTAAAGTTGGTTTTTTCAGGAATTTAGTCGGCTAGTTGGGTATTTGACACAATTCAGTCGGTAAAATTTTTTGTTTTAAGGACTTTTTTTTTTTTTTTAGAAGCCAGTCGGTGCTTTTTGAGGATTCATTCCTCCCCATTATTTTATTCGTAGAATCACCTCTGTTTACATGTCTTATGGACGTTGTGTTGTGTGTTTTCTAAGTTGCTGTTTAATAATTGAAAGTCCTTAATTGTAGAATTTTAAAATTGAAGGATTTTAAAAAGTGTTTAGTCTCTAAAATTGTAAAATAATATTCTAAAAAAGAAACATTTTTATAACACGATTTATAATCGAATAATTCTTGAGGATTCTTATAGCAATAGCGCATAGCGCAAAATTGTGATATTTTGGGTTCATATTTAATAATGTTAAGCAATGATATTAAATTCAAAACAAAGTATAATAAAAAAAGCCCAAAACCACTTCTCTTCGTTAAATTTAAACTTAACTTATTTTCAGGTTAGTACACAGTTAAAAGTAGTTGACACTATTGGAAATAAAAACAAGTCTAAAAAAGTTTTAAACGTACCGTTTTTACACTTAAGAAATGAATGACTAGTTTTTAATTGGAAAAGGAAATTATTCCATATTTTATGGATTCATGGGAATTATAAACAGAACAATGTTCTTCTGAATGTAAAGATAACTTAAAATGGTAGATGTAAGATGATAATATAAATATTTTCTATAAGTAAAAAAATCAGTGAATGAAAGTCGTCGATTTTAGACAACCAATTTAAATATTCAAATAAATTGTAAAGCGTATCGAGTAATGCGTATTAAAAATACACATATTGCTCGGACAAAACAAGATAACTTAACAAAAACTTGAGATCAGGATTATCACTATACACGACAGGGTTTTGACAAACCGTTTGATTTAGTCTCAAAGCTAGTTTTTGAAAATGAGATACAAAAGCTAAAGTGGATATCTATATTTATCTCTCTCTCTCTCTCTCTCTCTCTCTCTCTCTCTCTCTCTCTCTCTCTCTCTCTCTCTCTCTCTCTCTCTCTCTCTCTCTCTATATAGATATATATATATATATATATATATATATATATATATATATATATATATATGGCTTATATATTAGGTAGAACAAACAGAACTGGTTTTTAGCCATTTAATCTGTAATTAAAGTGTTTGCTTATACTTTTTGACTGGATTTGAAAAAAATAATTTTATTATTTTATAGTTGAGTGGTAATTGATCGAAACAAAGAACTAAACTATAGTATATTATCGTATATCTATTGTAAACCATTCAATTTTCCAAAGTTTTCAAAAACCTCTCAGCGTTAATTGAACTAGCTTTTTTCTACCTTATTTTGTTAAATTTAAAACAAGTGCATTTGTAGTACGTAATATTTTCAAAATATTACGCTTTTGCTTTTGCAAAATAAAAGTATTAGTAAGGAAAAGTAAGACTATTAATGATCATATTGAAAGCTACTCCTTCAATTTTTGTGTTTCAAAAAAAAAAGAAACCAGATACCGAATTTGGATCAAACTACTTAATGAACTCGTAAAGTCTAAAACAGCTAAATTTTTTTTTTGATTTTGCCAAAGATTTTCTAATTAAGTTCTTCCTTCACTGACACAGGATTTTAATTTGACGCATTATTTTGTAACTAATTTAGATTAAAATACGCAACTTTGAAATCACTTAAAAAAGAAGCAAAGCAAAAGAAAGAATTTTTAAAAACATGAACGTATTAAATGTTACCTACTCATTCACATATTTTTTAAATGTCGTTTCCAAGGAAAAACTGATTTTTACTAAGAAGCACGTATACGCTAGGAATTTCAACGATTTCGATAGGCGACAATATCAAGTTTTTAACACTTTAAGCTGTTAGAACTGACTTTGAGCAAGCCTTAGAGAGGACATCTGGAAGAAATTGCCAACAACTAGAAGAAAAACAAAGCCTTTTAATCGATCTTTTGTTAAGTTGAAAAAGGTTCCAATCAGAAGACGATTTTCAAAACATAAATTCCCTGGTTATCTCTAGGGGGTAGTAACTTGAAAAAAGATGGCGGTTTCAAGGTCGATAAGAAATTTTTTTATTTTGTCTATATTAATTTTTATAAAAAAAACTTTATTAAATTCGTTTAGTTTGTTGCTTGCTATACTAAAGTTTGGGAAAAATAAGTTTAAAATTATTTTAATATGTATATTTTTCTTCTCTAACTCGCAGTGAGTATTAATAGTTTGTTAACCCCCTCGAGAAATTCTAATTTTTATGAAGCCGTTCAAGATAAAAAATTTGGATGGTTGTGCAGTGCCGAAAGATTTTTAATATTTCCTTTATATGCCGATGTATCTTAGTTTTTTGTTATTTTGTGGTCTTTAGTTACAACAGTTAAAGGTTCATTTAGAATTATAATACACACACAAAAATTCTTCATCTACGTATTCTGAGCTACGTAGCTCAAAATCACTGAAAGAAAGTAAACAGTTGTGTTTATGTTAAAATATAAACAATAGCGTTTGTGTCATGATAAAATGGAAAAATAATCTATGAAATGATTTATTGCTGATATTAGTAGCGATTGTTTTTTTTTTAAAACAGAAAAAGAGTCCTTTACACACACACAGGTTTTAGGCAATGTTAGACGAACAATAATGATTTTATTTGAACACTCTTTTTTATTATAAATA
>NC_088932.1:32172500-32175000 GCF_038396675.1 Hydra vulgaris | reverse complement strand
GATATTAAAAGAATTTTTTTTTCATATTAAATTTGTAAAATTAAATTCAGTCATTACTAAGTCAAAATAAAACAAAATTATAAAAAGTTTTTCTAATTTGATTTAAAGTTGCCCTATTGTTCAATTAAATGGAAATTGAGTATTTTTTTATACTTAGTATTTATTTTTCTAACTTTAATAAATGAAAATTAAGTTTCATTTTTAATTTCACTTAGTCAGCAAAAATCTAGTACAATTAATAACTATATAGAGTTGAAGGTTGTTACTGGAGGCTCCAGATCTGAACAATTATAGGTAGTTGGTCCAGGTTGCACACCTGAATAATTACAGGTTGTTGCTGCATTCTCCTTACCTGAACAAAATGAACATGCAATTAACAATTTCTAAATAAATACTTATATGCATGCTGATGGTTTTTTATATATATACTTTGTTTTATATTTTTCAAAATATAAAACAAATTATATATCTAGTTTTGTTTTTTGCACATTTATTTGGTTGGATTCCTTATCAACATACTTGAGATATTTGTCCGAGGTCTAAAAATTAGCTCTAGCTTCAGGTTCTGATCCCATTTTTTTTCTTACCCTAATTTTTGGCTCCATTACCAGCTTCAGGCCTTATTAAGAAGCGTTATGCCATGTGAATTTGACATGCAAAATGCAATTTTATGTTTACGTTATGCAAAAATATTTTCAATTAAAACATTTTAAACAGTCTTTAGAAATAGTTTATCCAGAAAACATTAATTGTTGTCAAAAACATTTTCACCCTAAATTATGAAATAATATTTTTTTTTTGTTAAAAAAACAGTCAAATAAATTTTTTTCTACTTTTTGTTTAAAAATTTTTTAATAATTTTTTTTTTTTGTCAAAAAAAACAAACAGTCAAATAAATTTTTTTCTACTTTTTGTTTTAAAAATTTTTTAATTCAAACTCATTATTAAATTTGAATTAAGTTTCAAATTAAATATCACTAAATATCAATGAATTTAAATTTATTTTATTAAATATTTCAAATATTTTAAGAATTTAAAATGCGCCATTTAAAAAATTTTTTTTTACTCTTAAAATCTCAAAACTATGTTAAAGAAAATTCTTTTTAATAAATTTAATTCAAGTTACTTTTTTTCGTTCGTTTTACATTTAACTGTTTTGATTATTTATAAAACACTAAAAAAAACTGTAAATTAGTATGAAATTGTAAATATATGTTAAAGAGGAAAATAAAGCAATCATGAATTGCAATGAGCCAAAGTTATTCAGCGATCTTAAAAGTATATTATTTGAAGCAATCACAATTGCTAATTTCTATATTTCTGGACAAAATTTTTATTAAACAAAGATCATGTTTTAAAATGATGTTGATACAAAGTAACCTAGTCAGACAAATACTACTTTTAATTATTTGTCTGTCAGGTTGGACGAAGCTAATTTTAAAACTAATGCTTAGTTTTTTGGACCACGTGTATTACCAAGTAATACTTATATTTGAAGTTTGTTTATTTGTATACACTTTTAAAGTTGATTTAAGTACTAATGAGCTTTTATTTATCTTTTTTTTTTTTGTTTTGGCTTATAATAAGTATTTTTATCTTGTATCACCTGGATTAAAATGTGTTGTATACAAATATTATTTAAAACATAATATCAATAATATCAATATCGATAAAATAGAAAAGGTTTTATGACAAAGGTTTTATTTATGACCATAAAATATGTTCACAAATATTTTATTGATAACTGATAAACTCAATCAATAGTTTGTTTAAAGTTGTTATAAGAAATAGTTTAATTTGTAGTTAATAAAAAATTAAGTAATTGATTGTTAAGAACTTCACCCATAAACAATTCACCCTAATTACAAAAAAAAAGAAAAAAGAAACCATAACTAAATTGCGAGAAAGCAAGCATAAGATAATAATTTGGTGTTATAAATGTTTTAAGTAGATAAGATAAATATAAGTTTTTTTAGAGTAAAAAAAAATTTTTTTTTTTTTCCAAAAATTTGTTTTGTATCTTTATTTTGTATCTAATTCTGCGTATCCTTCCCTTCAATTCTTCAATTCCCTTAAAAACTGATTTCACTTTTAAATGTTCCTTTTCTTGCATAACTTTACAATCATCTATGAAATTTTTATTAAAAGTATTTTTATCTAAAAAAGTAATTTTGGTCATACTTTTCATTTTTTCTTTTTTATCAAGCTCTTTTTCACACTCCTCTTCTCCATCAGAATTAGATTCCACCTAAAACTGAATGAAGTGCTGTAGATGATTCACCTGTAATTTTTATTACTTACTATTTTAATTTTGGCATTTCTTTTTTAAGTTTTTTCTGCTATTACTTTTAAGTCTTTTTTGCTTATATATCTAGTTATCTTCTAACAGTATTCTATATCTAGCATCAACATAAACTGCAGCTAGAAATATATGATGAATTTCTCAGTTTCCTCACAGCATACCAGACCTTTGCCAAAAGTAGGGTAATATATGTTTCTT
>NC_088932.1:32165000-32167500 GCF_038396675.1 Hydra vulgaris | reverse complement strand
TGAGTGCGATCCCTAGTATATGAAGAAAACCAATAATTAGCAATACCACATATTCCGTAGTAGTTTAACTTTTTTATTAGAATGTTGTGATCAGCCGTATCAATACCTTTTTGAAGACCTATGAATACACCACAAGCAAGGGAACCACTGTCAATTGCACCACGAATCATTTCAGTAATGCTAATTACTGAAATGATTTGTGGTGAGAAGTGGAGTGTTTTGAGCAAAACCAAAACTGTCGAATATGAAAACAAGCAGAGTTATTTAAAAAGTTGTAAATACGATAACACATAAGTTTTACTAAAAGTTTGGTGACATTTGATAATAATGAAATTGAGTCTTTTATGAATTGGGATAACAGAAGCAGTTTTTAAGATATCAGGGAATACACCGGTGGTAAATGACAAATTAAACAATTCAGAAAGTGCAGGAGAGATATCATTTGCAAGAGCTTTAAAAATAAATATTGGAATTCTGTTAGGTCCTGAAGCCTTGCTGTCATTAAGAGAATGAATAATAGATAATACTTCGATTTTGTCTCTACATTTTATGTTTTTTTTTATTATATTAGCATGGTTTTTCATGCATTTACAAAAGCCTTCAAAATTTTACTTAAAATGAATGCATTTTCTATTACTTAAAAAGAAACCATGCTAAAACATTGCTTTATTTAAAAGTGTGCCTTTTTTAAAAATTTTTTATTGTTTAAATGAAGAAATGTTCGTTTGTATATTAAAAACCTTTTTAAAAGTTTTAAAAAGAGTTTTTAAATTTTACTGATATATATATATATATATATATATATTTATATATATATATATATATATATATATATATATATATATATATATATATATATATATTTATATATATATATATATATATATATATATATATATATATATATATATAATAGAATATATAGAATTATTTTGTTTATTATAGTTTAAATTATTATTATAGTAATAATATCATGTTTTTTAATATTAAATACCTTATATTATAAATAAAAAAAATGTATTGATTTCATTATAATAATATTAAGTATTTAATAATAATATAATATAATTTATTAAATATAACATAATATAACTTGTTAAATACTTAATACGATATTATCATTTTTAAAAGTTTAAAAAAAGAAAAGTCAATACCACTTCTATTTTATTTTTAGTTCCCTTTTATTTTAATTTCCTCAAGTTGGTATGTTTTTTCAAGTAGATAAATTTAACGAACTAAATTAAGAAAAATTCACTATTTTGAATTAGTAGATAACAATAGTTTACAAACATTAAGTAGATAACAGTAGTTTACAAACATTAAGTAGATAACAGTAGTTTACAAACATTAAGTTATTGCATATTATTAAGGCTGTTTTCCACAGGACAAGATATTCTCGTCAATAAGCGTGCAGAGAAAAAACATTTCTAATATTGCTGATCAATTAATTTGCTGTAGCAAAAAAAATCTTGATCGTTATATGAGCGTAAACCAGGGGTGCGGAGTCCCAAGTTGTCAAGTCGTTAAGTCTCCTGAATTTTTTTCTTATAGTTGATCATAAGTCAACAAACATGTTTAGAGCTTCTGGACAATACAGACTTGAAAAAAATAGAGATATAAACCGGAGTCCTTTTGGGACTCTGCATCCCTGGCGAAAACCAATCTTATTTAAATTGTATATTACGTTAAGTCAACAGTAAAAAAAGCGAAAGCCTGTTGTTTTTTTAAAATGGCAATAACAATGAGCAACAACAGCAATAAGCAAACTTGATGTTCTTATTTATTTAGAACTCACCCTGAAAATTATTTACTAATTCTGTCAATTCAATAAATTTACTAATGCTGTCAAATCCGAAAGTTTCACTTCACAAGAATATTTTTCTTCTTTCAGAGTTGAACCATCTATTACTTCTTGCAGTAACAGTTTTTCAATAGAAGTGTTCCTATGAAAAATTAGCATTTATTTTCTTAAACATTTTAAAAATAAAAAATACAGATATACATCAAAAACCATTTGTTATTTTTATTTTTTCAAAAGCATGCAGTGTAAACTTATAGCTGCCTTTTTTTATTGATAAAAAAATATTAGCTCGAAAAATGTGGAAATCAAAACAGCGTTTCGTCATGACTAAAAAATTTGCTTTATGAGATTTTTTTCATCTTATGGAAAACGGCCTTAAGTTATCATTAATTTGCACACACTTTACAAATGGATGAAATTTTGTATTAAAATAATAAAAAATTGAATAAATTCAATAAGCATGTTTGATATATCTAATAATTTATTAACTAGAATAAAAGTTATTTAAAAATAAATCTCCTTTATAATTTAATAATAGATTATTTGAATAAAAAAATTATTTTCAAATAAAACTCTCTTATTTGACATATACCTCTTAAATTAGACAGTCGTCAATAAATAAAGATACGAATGTCAATGTTTATTTTAAAAAAAAAACGATTTTTCGCGCCCTTATGATGATGATGGGGATGATGATGG